>NC_057795.1:111717793-111821866 GCF_018294505.1 Triticum aestivum
ACACAAAAAATGAATACTCCTCATGCTATCTGGGACCCAGCATAGTGGGAGGCTGACTTGTGGGCCTACTAAGTTGATGGGGACAGAGGGCTTTGTCAACTTAGTCAATATGAATGGTTCTAGCTCTAGTGACCGTATGATGTTCATCCAACGGCTGTAGTGCTTCTTCAACCTCTGGTCTTCTTGCTTCAGCCGCCCAAACCAATGCCGGTTGTGCCGCGTGCTCATGCCTCCCGTGGCCGGCTGTGATGCCGTGGAGGCCTCACCGCGCCCTACTACTCCCACCGCTGGTCAGGCCACCCCTCTACTCACCCACACCCCCTGTTATTCTGCGGCGATGGCAGCCTCACACCGCAGCCGAACCAGTGAACCCTCATACTCCTCTCCGCGTGGGCATCCGCTGCCGCGTCTTCCCTGGCTCCACATCATCGCCTTCCTAGGCCTCACCGTCGTCGGCTGCCTTGGTGCTCTCGGCGCGGCATGGTCAATGTGGTCAACGACCGACTTCCATCGGAAGAGTACTGTACGTGGAGAGGCTAACAGCTAGGTCCATGGCCGCAGCAAGGAAGTGCCTCCTTATTACACGAAAAATAATGATTGCTCTACCTGACAGCAGGGACCCACCGAACGTGCCACCGTATTTCATGAAAAAAAGTTTCCCCCTGACTACTGGGACCTATCAGTTATATCTTTGCATGCAAGGAAGTGTGTCCATATTACGGGTAAAAAAATGATTCGCCCCCTGACTGCTGGGACCCACCAGCTACATCTTCGCACCAAGGAAGTGCCTGATAGTCAAGACCCACCTGGTCGAAGCGTACGTAGTGTTGTCATTCTGGTCGCGAATGTGTACATACTGGTCGATGTAGAGGTGCGCACGTGTAGTAGTAGAGGCGTGCACGTGTCATAGTAGAGGCGCGCACGTCGCATGTACACGTACGTAGAACGGCCAGGATGAAAGAAATAAAATATGGCCACATACGTACATACGGGCGGGGTCTCGAACGCCTACTCGCCCATACTTACGGCCAGGGCACGTGTACATGGCTGGGTTGGAACGGAGAAACTGCGTCGTCGTCGTGTTCATAGTGAGGCAACGGAATGCGTCATGTTCATTGGGACGCAAGGGAACGCGTGTTGTTCATCGGGAGCCAACTGGCTTGGATGGAACAGCCGATGGAAATGAGGCCTGGCGTACCATAGAACGGGGGAAACGGCCTTGTGTTCGACCGGCCACAGTCGAAACGGGATCATGTTGATCAGGAGGGGTCTGGCGTACCACAAAACGGAGGAAACGGACTTCTCTTGGACCTCCTACAGTCGAAACGGGGTCCAGTTGATCGGGAGGGGTGCGGCGTACCGCAAAACGGAGGAAACGGACTTGTGTTGGAATACTACGATCGAAACAGGGGTCCTGTTCATCGGGAGGGGTGTGGCGTACCACAAAACGGGACTCCATGGGATATTGTTCATCTCCAAAGTCGACCTCCTCCGGCCTCCACGGGCTACTGTTCATCCACTTTTGACCTCCTCCAGCCTCCACCTGCGACTGTTCATCCACGGGGCTCCTGTTCATCCAGCCTCCACCGCGCGCTCCTCCATCGCTACTATTCAACCAGCCCTCTCCACGGGGTCCTGTTCAACCACCCCTCCACAGGCTACTGTTCATCCAGCCCTCCACCGGCTACTGTTCAACAAGCCCTCCACCGGCTACTGTTTAACCTTCCCTCCACGGGGACCTGTTCATCCAACCCTCCACAGGGTCCTGTTCACACGCCCAACCGGCTCAATAGATTGGGGTCCTATTCATCCAGCGGCAACACCACGGGGTCCTGTTCATCCAACGCCCCACCTAGAACTGTTCATCTAACCCCCCAACAACGCTCACTGTTCATCAAGGGAAGGAGGCAGCAGGTTCGATCTGCTTCAGTTAGCAGCAGGTATTGAGCATATTAACTACCAGCCCTGATGCCTTTCCAAAGATCTCAAGGATGGCCCCGCACATGCGTGTCTCCATCTTGTCTAGCCTGAAGAAGAGCATGACATCATCCGCAAACATCGACACCCGTTGCTTCACACTAGAACCAGCCAAAGGTTGAAGCAACCCTCGTTCAGTAGCAGAAGTGAGCAACTATGGAGGGGTTCCATCAGTACAAAAAAAATACACTTCCGGGATGATACATGTTTGTCATAGTAGGTCACGTTTTCTGTCATGCATGTACATCCATGACAATTTTATGACAGAATCAAGATAGTCATACATGTGCTGTCGTAGAAGTGTCCGTGACATTACCAAAATTATCATCACGGAAGTTTCCACTTCCATGACGATAAATCGCGCGTCATAGAAGTGCTTTTGTCAAGGGTGACTGACACGTGGCATCCACCATAATGGAACGTCATTAAGCTATCGAGTCCGGTTTTGGATCCGATAACCAATTACAGCTCCGACCAATGGGGATTTTCCATGTGTAAAATCATCATTGGCTGGACGAAACACGTGTCAGCTCGCCGTTGGGATAGATGTCATCCACTCATTGGACCGAAGGTGCTTATGATACGTCGACACGTGGCACGGCCCAATAGAGGCCCATTCGTGTGAAAAGGACGGGCCGTTTGACTTGGTCAAAAGTTGGCAGGCTGGCCCATGGAAAGCCTATTAACGGCCTGTTTGCATATTGCCCGTTTACAGGCCGCTAACCTAGGGCCCGTTGCGACCTATACGAATTAGGCCCAGTAGCGACATTTGGGCCGTCCAATATGATTCCAGCCCATTTTAAGTTCCGGCCCATGTATGGCCCATGACGTCTTTCGGCCCATATGAGGCCCTTTGTAACTCTTGGCCCATTAACGGCCCATGGTGAAACTGGCCCGTAATGAACAGTGCATCATGTTATACCCATTAACGGCCCATTATTCCATTGGGCCGTTTGCAGCCCATGTTATCTTTCGGCCTACTCAGGGCCCATTTATTCTTGGGCTCATTTCCAGCATTCGGTTACATACGGCCCGTTACTTTCATTTTCTGCTAGTGGGCCAAATTCATCCCGTGCTTACAGTCGGCCCGTTAATATGTTGGGCCGTTTTCATAGCGTCACCAAATACGGCGTATTAACGACGGCCCATTATGGTCGGCCTATGAACGGACAATTCCAACTCTAACTTGTTTACGGCCATAATGTGGTCTGTTATTGGCCCATGTTTGGCCAATCGACCATACGGCCCGTATAAGGCACATTGATGATACGACCCATAGAAGGCCCATTGTTTCTATGGCCCGTAGAAGTCCCATTATTTCTACGACCTGTAGAAGGCCCATTGTTTCTATGGCCCATAGGAGGCCTAGTGTCACTACAGTAAATATGTAGCCCATGGTTATCGTGGCCTAGTTTTAAAAAATAGGTTATTGCGGCCACTAGCAAGCCGTGAAAAAAGAACTGAAGTGACTACAAGCAAACAAATAAACAAGACAACAAGGAAATAAATAAGCAAGCAACTTACGCTAGGCTATCACGGCTATTACACATATTACATCCACTGGGCATCAAAGTTCGCCACCAGTGCAAATAAACGCACCGACAAAAGAATATATAAAACTAATAGCACTTCAGAAGGCACTAGGCCTAGCTAGGTCGGGCCTCGCAAACAGCCGAATAACCTGATTGGACCTCAACTATGTCAATGATAGATGCTTCATCCCTAGCTTTATGGAACGATAGTGCACATGGCAGTCCTCTAACATCTTCATTACATCTTTGACTTTAAGTGGGAGCTGAGCTGAAGCAAGCCTTTCTGCTTTAAGTTGAGACTGAAGAAGTCGACCTGATTGAGGTAGCAACTACACAGAGGTTGTCTCACACCTGTTGGTGAGTAGCTTCAACTCAGTGTCTTCATCAAGACAGGACCTTGGGGTCATCTCGCTGTCCTCAAGATGGTTTGGCTCACTATCTTCGCTAAAGTTCTGCCTGGCGTAAGAGATACGACTCTGAAAGAGAAAAAAGGAGACGCGTAATAGGTTTCTCAATTATATAAGAAAATAAATGGATCTGTTCTGCATAAGGAACATGTTTTTACAACTACAATTTAAAACCGGTAGTTGTTGCAAACATCCAATCAGATGTAAATAGCAAAGTAAACAGAAGTGGAGGAAATGATGCCTATCCAAATCTATACTAGAACAAAGTTTGAAGGCTTGAGAAGGATGAACTTACATTACATGTTAACACAGGCTGGACAAAGCCCTTCTCCATGTTGATGGAAGGATAATTCAATAAATTCCCCAAAGAAAATTCTTTATAAGCGTTGCCATTATTTGACAGTTTGCAAAGAGTAAATATAGATCAAATAATATTGGAAGAAATATATGGTAATGAAGCTCAGGTGCAGACTGGTGATACATAATCAAATACCAATTAATTAAGTACAGCGTTATAAGGCAAAAGGGCGAGAGGTACTGACAAGAGCAATGCAAAGCCCAGTATTGTTGTGAAATCGTATGATCCTTTGAGAAAGGAGATTCATCTGAAATTAGTTTGCATACAAGAGAGAAGGTAAGGCACATGCAGAAATTTAGGAGTTCAAATTTTGAATTGATATCATAGATAGTACCTGACGCTGGGCTCTCAGCAGTTCTAATAGGGGTTTAGCCACTGGAGTAGGGGTAAAGTGTGGTACAGTTGGGTTTGTGTTTTTTGTGGCTGTTGTTCTATCTGATTTAACAGGTATCACTACCTTTTCCAAATACCTAGTTTGTAATCCTTGAGGATCTGCACTCACCCTCTTCCTTTTGGACATCTATTACAAAAGAACAACATTTGACTGGAAAAACATAGTATGACGACACATGGAATAGGTACAGAAAATGGATAGGTATGGCATATAGTCATATATGATGCTTAAACTAAGCAGATGGTGTAACAAAGTAGAAGTAATGCAAGAGGTCAGATGAAAAATATGTGCGACCAATACAACCTTGCCAGGTTAGAGCAAGCACCTTGATGGGTGAATAAGATAGGCCATCCTCCACCATGCCAAGTTTGTTAGCTAGTGGATTGTTCTGCAATATTCCTCTCATGCACCCATTCTCATATTCATTTTGATAATGTTCAATATCTGACATGCATGAAAACATAAAAACAAGTGACATTATCTTTGTAATGCAGAAGTGATTCTAATCCAATACTGCCTCCCTTTAAACCCCTTTGTGTTATCTCTGCAATTCTTTTAAGAGATGCCATGCATGCTATAATTTGGTGTGTGCATTAATATAATGTGGCCTACTACTCAAAATATGAGAGATCCAGAAGTGATGACACTTCGCAGATGATAGCTTCAACATATAGTAAAGAAGAACAAGTCGACCTGACCTGACAAATTCAAAATATACTAAGGGAGAACAACTCGACCTGACCAGTCGACCGCAAGAGAAGATGATCATCTTAAAAAAGAGCAGAAGAGCAAGAAGATTGAAGATATTACAAGTCTTTCAATACAATGTCAGTTGGCCACCCATGATGAACCAGAGCGCATAGAGAAATACTATTCCTTCTGGTCTCTCCATATGTGGCTCACATGCATTGCGAAACTAAACTAGGAACATTTAGCTGACCAATTAAACATCTCTCAGTTTTACTAATATCAGCATAATATCATATTAGAATTTGTAACTATGCTTGTTTAGCTCGATGGGTGGAGCAGTTCTATTACGACACGAACCGTGTAGGCTGATCGTGGTCATGATAAAATGGGGAAACCGTAAGCATGACGAGTATAGTGTTGACCGTGGAAGTGGGATGGCAGATCTAAAGCTGCAAACCGCGCAAAAGGTAGTTAGCAACTTATGTTTGCTTTGAAATAACAACTAAGATTTGGTATGGACAAGAAAGTACAGTCAACAAGTGAGAAAGAAATGCAATTCTGTTGTCTTTGTATACGTCGCGACATGCATTTAGAAAGTCAAGTGGGACCTTTAGCTAACCAATTAAATGTGTGTGTTAGCTAATATCAGTATCATATCACAATTATATTTGAACAACTAAGCTTTGGAATTTTGAGTGTTGTGTTGTTTAGCTTGAAGGGTGGTGTCATGCTAGTACGACAGAAAGCACCTACGCAGATCATAGTAGAGTAGATAAAAGGGGAAAACCCTAAGGATCAAGAGTAAAATCGGGAAAGTGGAACTAGCTAGACCAGTGGGTGGCGCACATGATTTTCGAAACGAATATAGGAACATTAGGTGACCAATTAAATGTTCTCTGTTTTAGTGATACGAGCATCATATCATATTCGTATTTCAACACGTAAGCTTTGGGTTGAGGTCTAGAGGAGCAGTGCTAGCACGACATGAAGCACCTACGATGATGGTAGTGAATATAAAGGGGGGAAACCATAAGCTTTATGAGTATAGTGCACGTACCATGGCGGATCTGAAGGTGCAAACCGGACAAAGCTACTTCGCAACCAATGTTTGCTTTCAACTAGCCACTACGATTTGGTACGAACAAGAAAAGCACAATAAACAAATTACGATCTATTTTCCGGGTGAGATCAATAACTTAAGCACATATGGAAGAGTGGAACCTCTCTTGCGAAATCGTGTAGGCCTCTGCTGATACGTTGAGGGTGTTGTCGGTGCGATGGCTGTCAGCGGCGGGGATGAAGACTTTAGACGGCAGAAGGCCGGGTCAGGGGATAAATCCTCTTGGTATGGACGAGGCGGTCTTGGGAGCAGCAACGGCAAGCTGGACGACAGCACTGATGAAGCGAGAGGATGTGATGAAAGGAACATGGTCCAACGCCGTGGATGAGAGACGTCCATCTCTTGCAGTGGACGACGGGGTAGGGGTAGCGGCTCCGGCAAGGTGGAGGATGGGGTGGCGGATGGAGGAGGCTGGCCGCAGTGGGGAGGTTGTCGTGGTGCCTACGGTGTATGAATGGGGAAATGGGGGGGAGGGGGGATCACAAACTTTGGGGCGCGCTTCTCTAAAATATGGGAAAGTTACGAACTTATACCCCATTTAAAATTTCAGACATCACGTCGGTTGGGGATAGGACGGTAATCTCGCATCTCCCTAATATTTGTCGGTAACTATTTTGGGCGAGGAGAGGGTGTTTTGCCTCCCACGGTTGGCGCCCACGGTGTATGAACAGGGCTGATGGGTAGGGCGGTTGTGTCACATCTGAGGGAACTTACACATCTACCCCTATTTAAAATATTAGCCTACATCGATTTCGGACGAGGAGAGTTTGTTTTGCCGCCCATCATGTATGAATGGGGAAAAGGGAGAGACACATGTCTTTTGGACGAGCTTGAATCAAATGTGTTTTTTCTGCCCACGTGTGGCGCCCAGCATGTCTGAATGGGCTCAGAGGCCATCGTGTCACGTCTGATTGAAGTTACTAGTCTGCCCCTAGAGATAGCAGTGTAAATCCGGTTCATAAGGATGTCAAGTGTCAGGGGTAGACAGTAATTTTCATCTCACAAACACTTGCTTCGGGCAGCCCACAAATTATAGTGGGTGTTTAGCCGCTTAGTTCAAAACTTGGGAGAATTAGCATTCACGTTTCACCTGGGCCCTGGCAACTAAATTCAAATCCTATTTGTATTCGATTACGAATATCCACAGATAATTCTATGTTTTGTTATTTATTTCTTCGAAACAACAACAAAGATTTATTCCACCTTTATATATGATTATGATTTAGAAATGTCGTGATCTTTGAATTCAGTAGGTTGGATACACTTTGAGTCAAACATTTATTTCATCCAATACAATATGCTCACATGAAAAACAGTTCACCTTATGTCAATCATACAAGTACTAAGGATTACCTCGCCTAAAAAATTCGGATCATTACAACACATGGACAACATAGGGGGTCTTACAACATAATCCATTTAGAGACATGACACAACATGCAAGTACAATAATCTAATGACAATTTCAACTCGTATCTAAAGAAGAACCGGGATTACCCTGGGCGTCAGATATCAGAAACAGCAGGACCTCCTCCGTCTTCAAATGCAACATTCTTACTTCCTCCAATTCTAGGGTCACTTGCATAATGTGTGCCGCTAATTGCATAATTTCCAGCCTCAAGATAAAGATTACCTCATTCATGGCAACCACGCCATCTCTTTCTGCCTCTAGTAGAGCCTCAAGAACTATAATATATGTGCTCAGACTGATCTCCGGCGGTGTTGCCTTTGAACTGCTACCATCTGGTAACATGGATGGCGCATTGCTTCCACAAATAGATTCTGGGGTTGCACATTGTGTCCTAGTGTGAACGGCATCCTGAAAGGTTTCTGTTGGACATAACTAAGAGATAGTTATCGCATGATCCACGCAGTAAGCTTACATGGTAAACGACATACGAATTATTGCCGAGCATGGCAAGCTATACTTAAATGGTTCGGAGCAGCATCACCCGAAAAGAAATTAAAATGGTAAGATGAAACTAGGGATGTAATTGGTAAATAAATGACATCCACCAGTCCCATCTAGTTAGTTTTTGCTAGCTCCCTAGTTCATTTTCCTCAAAAAAAACTCTTTTGAACTGTCATACCACTAGTGGAATTTAATCGGGATTAAACGGGACCTAGTTGATATCCCTAGTTGAAAGGGAGTGTACCACCACTATATTTAAGGTTCCAAGGCATCTAAGCGGTTGAAATAATCTGAGAAAGCACTTAACAGTGTGGCCTCATATAAACTATGAAGACAGTCTTGTGAAGAAGTTCAGAGGAAAAGTTAAGGACTCAAATGAACAATGCATGCATTTATTTATGATAGTACAACAGGCACTGCTGACATATTGACCAACTCGGGTATAGTGTAACAAGTAACAAACAAGCATTTGAATCAAGCAAAATAGCAAAGCAGACAACTGAACTATTTGTAATTCTGTAGGACTATACGTTGAGGGCACAAGCCAAGAAAGCAGCCCACTCGCATACATTTCACATGTACTAAAACACACTGGCTTACCATATGTTGTTGTGAGGCCTCGCTGCTATTGCAATGTTCTTTGAAGATACCGTCAGCATCCCGTGGTTGCAAATCTAGTTGTTGTAGTTTATTTTGCACCCTCTATTTAGGTAAAATTAATTTTAATCGCATGCACTGGTCCGAATTGATCATCAATGGTTCATCTAAACTAATGAAAGAGGGGTGTGTGCATACATGACAATATATCTGCTTCCCTCTATTTTTATGCTTGTTAGAGGTGCCAGCCCCAAAAGAACAAATATTTTGCTTGATGGGGTTGGCAGCTCCATAATTAATAGAAGCATCACATTAGTCATGCAACTTGGGAAGATCAAGAACACACAAATAAGTAATGAATAGAGGCTCGGAGCAGTGATGTAATAGCTAGCATCGGAAAATGTAGGGTAAAACAAACAAAAACAAGCGGAACCACATGCTAGTTTGTTGATGTGTAATTAAGCATAGAGAACATGAAGCAGTCTGATGGAACCAACAAGTGGCATCAGAACAACACCATTATCATAAATATAGAATGCAAGAAGTAAAATAGTAGGCAGTGATATCTAGCAAGTACAGTAATACTTAGGACAAAACTAAAGTATATTAACTATATCTGCACTGGTATGTAATTTAGCACATGTAACATGTTCACTGCCAAAAATATGGCCCTACAGGTGCAAGTAGAATAATGCATCTCATGAAAAATTGAATGATGCCCTGAAGAAATTCAAAGGTGTGGTTTTTATGCTAAGAAAGTTAGGCGCCGACCGTTGGATAATAGTACCTGATTCTCGGCAGCGTATGGGTATCGTTGTCATACTTGATAGCTAAGGATCATCGATGGTGCTCGTGTTGTGGTTGAGTTTGGGCCGGCTATCACCGTCGCTGAAGCGGCTCCGGTGCTACGGTTGCGGCGCCTGTCGACATACAAGAAATCTCATCTTTGGTAAGTGAACAGTTGCATGAAAAAGAGAAAAACCGAAGGAGTACAAATCGAAATAACCTGATGAGGCTGTGGTGTCGGTAAAGTAGGGTCGGTGGAGTTGAATATGGCATCCATGGAGCGGGTCCGGTGCAGTGGACGAAGGCTTCGGCGGGCGCATTGTACAGTGCTTTCCGTGAGACGGATCTGTTCTGGCGGACGAGGGCTTGTATGAAGGGCCAGTGATGGGGCGGACGAGGGACTCAGTGAAGGGCCTACACTGTGGTGGACGAGGGTGCCGGTTAAGAAGATCCAGTGCGGTGGAACATGATGGCTGTCAAGGAGATCTGGAGTGGTGGACAAGCCAGTTGCTGAAGCGGCTCCGATGAAGTGGTGAGTTGGCAGTTGGGGGTTCCAAGGTGCGGAAGGTAGATCCGGCGGGGTGTGAGGTCCACCACTGCGGCGGAGGACTAGATTCGGTGGCTTGCCGTGGTCGGGCGGTGGGGAGGGGCAGGGGAAGGGCTCTGGGCAAGAATGTTGGGGGCGAAGAGGGGAAAACAATGGAGTTACCAAAGTAGCCCTTTTCCATTCATGTGGCAGGGGTAAAACAGGAATATCACAGGGCTAAACTTTCAGGCGCGAGATATTTGGATGTCAGCGGGAAGTTTGAAAGCTTTTGGTGCCTAAAATTATATTCTGCTCTTGTATGGCCGACTATGATATCATGGCCGAGAATTTGTTTGTTTTGCACGCAAAAAAAGTGCAAGTTTCGAAAATCAATATCTCCAACTCAAAACTTAGATTGTCCGTTCAATTCAAATATGGATCATTGATCTAGTACAAGCAAATACCATCATATGGTCCAATTCAAATGAAATTCCAAATGTGTTTATCCTAAATATGATGACAAAAGCAAAAATTTGTATGTGTATGAATAAAGTGGATGATTATAAAGTCTGAACATGCACGTATGTGTATATCTCTAGGTTTGACATATGAATTTGAAATCACGAAATCCCGGCTTAAAAAATGTACCTCCATTTAAATGAATTACAAAAGCTAATGATGGAGTCGAATTCCAAAGTTCCAATCTTAGGTTTGTAATTCTGGTACATCAAGGTCACGCATGTTCAAAAGTATCGTTATCTTAATAGTCCAAACTGTGAAACAAATTGATCAACCATGAGTGCACACACTTTTGACCATATATATCTCAATTACGCTAAAGTCCCTCAAATATAGACACCTCACTATTTATCTGAAGACAACCCCCCCCATCCCCCCCCCACACACAAAGAGAAGTCATTCTCTCCCCCAGACACCAACACACGAGCACATTAACACCCCTCTCTCTTCTAAAGTCCGGACCCCAATATAGGTCTCTATCACTTTGTCTCTCGGGCATGCACACATCTCTTCCCCCGCTCTCTAGGTCTCCCGGCATCTCTCTTTCCCAAGCACACGCACTATGTAGGGCATATCTTTCCCATACACACAAGACGTCACCCCCAAACATCTATCTCCCTAGTTATGTGGTTCTCGCACACTCACCTCACACACCACCCCCACTGCAAACAAGCACACTTTGTCTCCTTGTGCACCACTCTCCTCTTTCTATCTCTCCCACATGCGGACCCGCCCCAACTCCTTCCTTGTATACATATATGTCGCGACTCTTTCCATAGCTCCCTAATGTATCATCGTTATCAATCTCGCACATTGTTCTCTACACCATCTATTCTAGATCTCTCATGAAGTCCCTATCACACACACGATGATAGAAAGAGGAGCTTCCCTTGCGCCTTCGTACATAGGACAATTTCGAACAACATCAACATTGTCTCCCTATCTATACGCCATTTATGGACACAAACTACCCCTCTCTCGCCCTCTCTCTCTCTCTCTCTCTCTGTCGCTAGCTCTCTCTCTCTCTCTCTGTCGCTAGCTCTCTCTCTCTCCCTCGCTCTCACACCCCTCTCCCACACACACTCGATGTCTCTTCCAAATAGTCTGATCCCCCCGCCCGCACCCATGCTATCCCGCTACTACACATGTCACACCATTCCCCCCTTCCCTTATACTAGGTTTACATCATTAGTGGTCTCTCTACTCCACATACACACACTCCCTCTCACACAAAAACACGCGCACAAACACACACAGACACGCACAAATACCCACTTATCTGGATCCTCATCTCTCCCCATGTCCGCATGTGTATCTCACACACTCACTCTCTGATTATGTATATGTGTCTCCATGTTACACAACACAAAGCCCCATGTACATGTCTCTCTCTATCCTCCACACACATAGACACAAAGAATCTCTTATCATTGCCTCAGCCTCTAGACATATCACACATGCACACTGTCTCTCTCTCTCGCAAACACGCTCAACATGGGTTTCCCGGTGAATAACTTACCGTCTATTCATCAACAGTCGTGGCAGTACGGCGAACATGAGACATGAAAATGAATAAATCTACATGTGCTTAGACCACCTAGTATGACTATTAGGACTAGAGCAAGCCAAAAAGCGTGCCACCGTCACCCCCTCCTTATCGGCGACGGGAAAACCTTTGTTTTACATAGTCGAGAAGTCATTGTGCTAATGCCCCACATGCTGAGGCGTTGAATAGAATGTAGATGCTAGTTTACGGAAACAATTATCGATAATACGTTTGTATCTCCATACTTATATTTCTTCTCTTATAAAAAACTGAGTTGGTGATGATGGTACGCGTGCCATCTTGCAATATAGACCGTCCGATCTATATCTGGCGGATGGAAATTAAACTAGAAGATACCCGCACCTCTCTCCACATTTGCAGACAAGGCCTTCCCTCGCTCATCCTTATATCCAACAACCTCATTGTTGAGCAATTAAGAAAGGAAGCCTCTGGAACAAACTGGCCTGGTGGTCGCTGCCGGCGTCGTCAATCCCCATGCCTCTGCTCAGTCCGACCACCAATCACCACCACGCCCCACTCCTCTTCACCTTATCTCCTATTTCTCGAGATATCATTAGTTTTACACATGGGATTACTCCCGATGGGTCAATCACAACAAGTGTTTTATAAAAAATGCATCTTGATGTTCCGTGCAATGCACGGATCTTGCTAGTACTCCTACAGAAGACTAAGTTGGTGATGATGGTGTGTCTGCCATCCGCCGTTTCTGACCATTAGATCTACATCTAACGACTGTGAGGTAAGTTGTTGCCTTTTCTCACCAACATCCCACTTCTCTACCAATTTGCAGAAAAACCCATAATTACTATCTTATAACCAACCGCATCCCTCCCTCACCTCACCAAAACATCCCAAGGAATATATTCTAATTGAAACATAATATATCTCTAGTGATATATGTATATCAAAATTAGAGTGTTTTGTATCAAGTTTGTGAATAAGTATTATTCTAATTACGATCCGTTGCAACGCACATGAACATTGCTAGTATTTCCAACCGTGCAAAAAAAATCCTAGTATTTCCATAGTTTCGAGTTTTCCATCAAGATATTAGTCACTCATGGTTGATATTTACTTTCAATCATGTACAAATATGCACTATGTAACTAGCCTTACTTATTGGCTTCCAAAGCTTAACTTTCACTCCTACTTACAATATGTAGAGTATTTAACAAAAAAACTACCACTTTCAACCAGCCCTAGGAAGAATCTATTGTACAAAAAATAGCAAAAACATACCCAAATTTTCTTAATCCACGCCAAAAACTACTACCTAGTGCTGATTAGGCTCGTTTAAACCGGTTTATGACAAGGTTGGCCCACACGTCCGTGCTGACGAGGCAGCTTAAACCAACACATTTTATTTGACCGTTGACACGAGGGACCCACATCCGACCTTCTATTCTGTTATTCCCCCTCAAATCATTATTTTTCCTGATCATTACTTCAAACAGTACTGATGCGTGTTCGTCGGTGGCGCCAGTGATGAGCGAGTTGGCCGCCGCTTCGCCGGATGGGCCGGATGTCACGCTGGCCTCCGCACGGGTTGGCCGGCTGGCCCGAGCATGACTCACGAGCGAGAAAGCCGCCGCGCTGGCCTTCGCTCGAGCCAGATGGATGGCCTTAGCGCGGTGCACGCGAGCAAGCCGCCGCACCGCCATGCCAATCTAGCTAGCAATCCTTGCAGACAAGCAGCTGGACGGAGCTATCTTGGCTAACTAGCGGTTGCGAGCGCTGGACGGAGCTAGCATCCGGGTTGCCGCCAGATGGGCTCCGCACTGCCGGCGGCGGTAGTTGTGTCCCATGGCTGAGGATGACTAGGTGGAAGGGCTGGAGATAGGAGGTCTAATGGTGTCCTGGACTAGGGGGTACTCACCACGTTATCTCCCGATCTGTTAAATTGGGCCGAGGACCCCCATGGCCGTATACTCATGGGCCAGTCCGGACAGCTGCCGCATACAAGGAAGATTCCGCAAGACTTGGCGATCAAGACAAGGACTCCTCCCCCACCGGCGTATTCGGCTAGGACTCTTGTTATCCTAGGCCTCTGGTGCATTATATAAACAGAGGCCAGGCTAGTCGATAGAGGGGGACAACAATCATACCATAGGCTAGCTTCTAGGGTTTAGCCTCTCTGATCTCGTGGTAGATCAACTCTAGTAATACCCATACCATCAATATTAATCAAGCAGGAGTAGGGTTTTACCTCCACCGAGAGGGCCCGAACCTGGGTAAAAACATCGTGTCCCTTGTCTCCTGTTACCATCCGCCCAGACGCACAGTTCGGTACCCCCTAACCGAGATCCGCCGGTTTTGACACCGACATTGGTGCTTTCATTGAGAGTTCCACTGTGTGTTTGGCAAAGGGTCGATGGCTCGCCTGTAGATCAACTGCGACTTCGGCATCTTCGTCACCAGCTCGGCTGGTTACCTTGGTTCGACCAAGGACTGCGCCCTGCCTCCGATCGTCATGTTCGGATGAGGGCCTTCATCAACATCAGCTCCGATCTCTATCAAGATCACAGAGGAATCATCCAGGGAGCCCGAGGGCTCAACGTCAACATTGCCTTCGGGCGACCGTGCTATTTTTATGGACAGCGAAACTTGTATCCGCCGTCACCGCCTCCTCGAGCATTAGTTTGACAATTGCTTCGGTGGAATAGTGTGGAATTACGTCTACAACAGCCACGCTAAATTTCGTCGAGTTCCGATGGAGGAATCTCCGACAATCTACGATATACCGGAGCCCTGTCAAATCTGGACGAGAATCTGGATGAGTTTAGGGCGTGGTGTCCATCTTCTAGCTCAGACGTCCTGTGGAAGATCCAATCGTTGATCGGCTATGGAATTCCTATATCTACCACCTCCCAAAATTTCAGCTCAATCCGACCGTCCAAACTTTGGGAACCTTCCGATTAGTGCATCACTTTTCAGATCTGTTTTCTGCGCGAAAACGAATCTTTTTTATGAACGGGAATTCGGACATCTTTTTTGAAGGAAGTTTTGTATGGGGTATCGTGTTTTGTTCCCGAACACATCCCGCTAACCTTAAAATCTTTTGAACATGATCTTCAACATCATGCTGGTGTCAAACCAGTCCGGCAATATTGCTCCAGGATGCTGACCTGCACTAGACACGTCGTCACTTCGTTGATCCGCGCTCAACTTCTTCGGATCATCACCTCGGCAAGCTGTACTAGAGTCCGGCATCGTGAAGGATAAATCATCACCAACATCGCCGCCCCACGGATTACACGAAGCGGGCACACCTGCATCGCCGCACGGGCACTTGATCAAGCTGGCATCGACCACGTCACGACCTGCATTGGCAGGGCCGCACAGTTGCTTTTTCTGGTGTCCAACACACCGGCCTACTTGACTCATCGGCTGACACCGAGGCTTCATCACGTTAGCTGGACCAGGGGCTTCATCATCTCTTCATCAACCTACTCCGGAGAATTCGGCGTCGCTGGCCGACCAGCTCCGTCACGTTAGCTGGACCAAGGGCTTTGCCTCGGCGAGCCAACCTTTGCCAGCATCGCCATGCCGTTGCTTTATCGCCCATCAGGCGATAGGTGTGCGGATCGAGTCCCAATTTTGGGAATCACCTTTCTTCGGATTGCTACAACAAATAAGCCAGGTGCTATTAATCCTAGTATTTTTTTGCTTGTTTGGGTTCATTTTTTCCAATGAATTATTACTCTGGTTTGTCCATCATATGTACAGGTCTATGAAATGGTGGCCGCATTAACGAGGGTCGCATGGTGGTTCGATCAGTTTCCGTACATAGTCCGGCGAACGCCGCATCCGGAACTCGAACCGACCTATGAATTCAGGCATTGCCATGCCTTTACCGCATCACGCCGCCGCCCTGCATCGACATTGACTTCGGCGCCAGGCCATATTTCTTTTATTACTCACTTTGCATAAATTATTTGTTATGCAATGAATTTTTTTATTATTATTACTATTATATCCAGTTTGCACTATTTTTTGTGCACAGGAAAATGATCCAGCCGGATTATATCCTTTGGCGTCACCTCGGCTGGACGGGGGGCTTCGTCAACACTTCATTACCCCATGCCGGGGACTTCGGCATCACCCTGCCGTCCTGCATTGACCATGCTACGTCACCACTTTGGAGTGCCGAGCTCTTTGTGTTGGAAATATGCCCTAGAGGCAATAATAAAAGGATTATTATTATATTTCCTTGTTCATGATAATTGTCTTTTATTCATGCTATAATTGTATTATCCGGAAATCGTAATACACGTGTGAATACTTAGACCACAACATGTCCCTAGTGAGCCTCTAGTTGACTAGCTCGTTGATCAATAGATAGTCATGGTTTCCTGACTATGGACATTGGATGTCGTTGATAACGGGATCACATCATTGGGAGAATGATGTGATGGACAAGACCCAATCCTAAGCATAGCACAAGATCGTGTAGTTCGTTTTGCTAGAGCTTTTCCAATGTCAAGTATCTCATCCTTAGACCATGAGATCGTGTAACTCCCGGATACCGTAGGAGTGCTTTGGGTGTACCAAACATCACAACATAACTGGGTGACTATAAAGGTGCACTACAGGTATCTCCGAAAGTGTCTGTTGGGTTGACACGGATCGAGACTGGGGTTTGTCACTCCGTATTACGGAGAGGTATCACTGGGCCCACTCGGTAGTGCATCATCATAATGAGCTCAAAGTGACCAAGTGTCTGGTCATGGGATCATGCATTACGGTACGAGTAAAGTGACTTGCCGGCAACGAAATTGAACGAGGTATTGGGATATCGACGATCGAATCTCGGGCAAGTAACATACGGTCTGACAAAGGGAATAGTATACGGGGTTGCTTGAATCCTCGACATCGTGGTTCATCCGATAAGATCATCGAGGAGTATGTGGGAGCCAACATGGGTATCCAGATCCCGCTGTTGGTTATTGACCGGAGAGCCGTCTCGGTCATGTCTGCATGTCTCCTGAACCCGTAGGGTCTACACACTTAAGGTTCGGTGACGCTAGGGTTGTATGAATATGAGTATGCAGAAAACCTAATGTTGTTCGGAGTCCCGGATGAGATCCCGGACATCATGAGGAGTCTCGGAATGGTCCGGAGGTAAAGAATTATATATAGGAAGTGTTGTTTCGGCCATCGAGAAAGTTTCGGGGTCACCCGGTGTTGTACCGGGACCACTGCAAGGGTCCCGGGGGTCCATCGGGTGGGGCCACCTATCCCGGAGGGCCCCGTGGGCTGAAGTGGGAGGGGAACCAGCCCCTAGTGGGCTGGTGCACTCCCCCCCCCCCTTGCCCCCCCCTACGCCTAGGGTTGAAAACCCTAGGGTGGGGGGCGCACCCCACTTGCCTTGGGGGGCACTCCACCCCCCCCCTGGCCGCCGCCCCCCTTGGGAGATTGGATCTCCCAGGGCCGGCGCCCCCCTGGGGGCCTATATAAAGGAGGGCAAGGGGGAGGGCAGCCGCACCCTGTGTCTTGGCGCCTCCGTCCACCTGCTACACCTCTTCCTCCTCCCGCAGCAGCTTGGCGAAGCCCTGCCGGAGTTCTGCTGCATCCACCACCACGCCGTTGTGCTGTTGGATCTTCATCAACCTCTCCTTCCCCCTTGCTGGATCAATAAGGAGGAGACGTCATCCGCTCCGTACGTGTGTTGAACACGAAGGTGCTGTCCATTCGGCACTTGGTCATCGGTGATTTGGATCACGGCGAGTACGACTCCATCATCACCATTCTCTTGAATGCTTCCGCACGCGATCTACAAGTGGTATGTAGATGCAATCTCTCTCCTATCACTCCTTGCTTAGATGAACTCATAGATGGATCTTGATGAAACCGTAGGAAAAATTTTAATATTCTGCAACATAACCCAACAGTGGCATCATGAGCTAGGTCTATGCATAGTTCTCTATTGCACGAGTAGAACACAATTTTGTTGTGGGCGTAGATCTTGTCAACTTGCTTGCCTCTACTAGTCTTATTTTGCTTTAGCGGTATTGTGGGATGAAGCGGCCCGGACCGACCTTACATGTATGCTTACGTGAGACAGGTTCCACCGACTGACATGCACTAGTTTCATAAGGTGGCTAGCGGGTGTCTGTCTCTCCCACTTTAGTTGGAGCGGATTCGATGAAAAGGGTCCTTATGAAGGGTAAATAGAAGTTGACAATATCACGTTGTGGTTATTCGTAGGTAAGAAAACGTTCTTGCTAGAACCCAATTGCAGCCACGTAAAAGATGCAACAACAATTAGAGGACGTCTAACTTGTTTTTGCAGCAATTGTCATGTGATGTGATATGGCCAGAAGTTGTGATGAATGATGAATGATATATTGTGATGTATGAGATCATGTTCTTGTAATAGGAATCACGACTTGCATGTCGATGAGTATGACAACCGGCAGGAACCATAGGAGTTGTCTTTAATTTTTGTATGACCTGCATGTCATTGAAGAACGCCATGTAAATTACTTTACTTTATTGCTAAACGCGTTAGCCATAGAAGTAGAAGTAGTCATTGGCGTGACAACTTCATGAAGACACGATGATGGAGATCATGATGATGGAGATCATGGTGTCATGCCGGTGACGAAGATGATCATGTAGCCCCGAAGATGGAGATCAAAGGAGCTATATGATATTGGCCATATCATGTCACTATTATATAATTGCATGTGATGTTTATTATGTTTATGCATCTTGTTTACTTAGAACAACGGTAGTAAATAAGATGATCCCTTCTAATAATTTCAAGAAAGTGTTCCCCCTAACTGTGCACCGTTGCTAAAGTTCGTCGTTTCGAAGCACCACGTGATGATCGGGTGTGATAGATCCTTACGTTCACATACAATGGGTGTAAGACAGTTTTACACATGCAAAACACTTAGGGTTAACTTGACGAGCCTAGCATGTACAGACATGGCCTCGGAACACAAGAGACCGAAAGGTCGAACATGAGTCATACGGAAGATACGATCAACATGGAGATGTTCATGGATGATGACTAGTCCGTCTCATGTGATGATCGGACACGGCCTAGTCGACTCGGATCATGTAACACTTAGATGACTAGAGGGATGTCAATCTGAGAGTTCATTAAATAATTTGATTAGATGAACTTAATTATCATGAACTTAGTCTATAGTCTTTGCAAAATATGTCTTGTAGATGAAATGGCCAACGCTCATGTCAACATGAACTTCAACGCGTTCCTAGAGAAAACCAAGCTGAAAGATGATGGCAGCAACTATTCGGACTGGGTCCGGAACCTGAGGATCATCCTCATAGCAGCCAAGAAAGATTATGTCCTAGATGCACTGCTAGGTGAAGTACCCATCCCAGAGAACCAAGACGTTATGAACACTTGGCAATCACGTGCTGACGATTACTCCCTCGTTCAGTGCGGCATGCTTTACAGCTTAGAACCGGGGCTCCAAAAGCGTTTTGAGCGACACGGAGCATATGAGATGTTCGAGGAGCTGAAAATGGTTTTTCAAGCTCATGCCCGGGTCGAGAGATGTGAAGTCTCCAACAAGTTCTATAGTTGTAAGATGGAGGAAAACAGTTCTGTCAGTCAGCACATACTCAAAATGTCTGGGTTGCACAACCGCCTGTCCCAGCTGGAGATCAACCTCCCGGACGAGGCGGTCATTGACAGAATCCTTCAGTCGCTCCCACCAAGCTACAAGAGCTTTGTGTTGAACTACAATATGCAGGGGATGGTGAAGACCATTCCTGAAGTATTTTCAATGCTGAAGTCAGCAGAGGTTGAAATCAAGAAAGAACATCAAGTGTTGATGGTCAATAAGACCACTAAGTTCAAGAAGGGCAAGGGTAAGAAGAACTTCAAGAAGGACGGCAAAGATGTTGCCGCGCCCGGTAAGCCAGTTGCTGGGAAGAAGTCAAAGAATGGACCCAAGCCTGAGACTGAGTGCTTTTATTGCAAAGGGAAGGGTCACTGGAAGCGGAACTGCCCCAAATACTTAGCGGACAAGAAGGACGGCAACACTAAAGGTATATTTGATATACATGTAATTGATGTGTACCTTACCAGTACTCGTAGTAACTCCTGGGTATTTGATACCGGTGACGTTGCTCATATTTGTAACTCACAGCAGGAGCTACGGAATAAGCGGAGACTGGCGAAGGACGAGGTGACGATGCGCGTCGGGAATGGTTCCAAGGTCAATGTGATCGCCGTCGGCACGCTACCTCTACATTTACCTACGGGATTAGTTTTAAACCTCAATAACTGTTATTTAGTACCAAGTTTGAGCATGAACATTGTATCTGGATCTCGTTTGATGCGAGATGGCTACTCATTTAAATCCGAAAATAATGGTTGTTCTATTTATATGAGAGATATGTTTTATGGTCATGCCCCGATGGTCAATGGTTTATTCTTAATGAATCTCGAACGTAATGTTACACATATTCATAGTGTGAATACCAAAAGATGTAAAGTTGATAACGATAGTCCCACATACTTGTGGCACTGCCGCCTTGGTCACATTGGTGTCAAGCGCATGAAGAAGCTCCATGCTGATGGACTTTTAGAGTCTCTGGATTATGAATCATTTGACACATGCGAACCATGCCTCATGGGTAAAATGACCAAGACCCCGTTCTCCGGAACAATGGAGCGAGCAACCAACTTATTGGAAATCATACATACTGATGTGTGTGGTTGTCGGCGTCAAAACCGGCGGATCTCGGGTAGGGGGTCCCGAACTGTGCATCTAGGCGGATGGTAATAGGAGACAAGGGACACGATGTTTTACCCAGGTTCGGGCCCTTTTGATGGAGGTAAAACCCTACGTCCTGCTTGATTAATATTGATGATGTGTGTTACAAGAGTAGATCTACCACGAGATCAAGGAGGCTAAACCCTAGAAGCTAGCCTATGGTATGATTGTTGTTCGTCCTACGGACTAAAGCCATCCGGTTTATATAGACACCGGAGAGGGCTAGGGTTACACAGAGTCGGTTACAATGGTAGGAGATCTACATATCCGTATCGCCAAGCTTGCCTTCCACGCCAAGGAAAGTCCCATCCGGACACGGGACGAAGTCTTCAATCTTGTATCTTCATAGTCTTGGAGTCCGGCCGATGATGATAGTTCGGCTATCCGGACACCCCCTAGTCTGGGACTCCCTCAGTAGCCCCTGAACCAGGCTTCAATGACGACGAGTCCGGCGCGCATATTGTCTTCGGCATTGCAAGGCGGGTTCTTCCTCCGAATAATCTATAGAAGATTGTGAACACCAGGATAGTGTCCGGCTCTGCAAAATAAATTCCACGTACCACCGTAGAGAGAATAATATTACACAAGTTCAATCTGCTGACGTATTTTGTGGCGTGATGTCACACCACTACCAAGCCTTTACTCGAATTGTTTTTATTGTACAACCTCAGCGCGTTTAGCGAAGCGGTTTCCTTGGCACATCTTGTCGAAGCAGAGATCGTGTTCCCCTTATTCCGGGATTCCCATTAATACGGACGTGGGTAACCCAACCGCACCATTGATTGCAGCGCTTGGGAGATAAGCGAGTTTTATCAGGCCGGTGGGGACACATGTTTTTGTCCGCCCATATAAGGGGATAAAGATCCAACCCTTTTACATGTGCCTTCTTCCTCCTTGGCTTATCAATCTCCGCGAACTCGAGCTCCAGCGCCCAAGTCCGCACATCTCACCTCAACCTCCTCCAACTATGTCCGGAGCGGGAGGCAAGTGGATGGCCTCCTCCGTCACGGAGGGGCAGATCCAGAAGCTGCGTAGCACCGGATATTTGTCCAGCAACATCGTGCATTGGCTCCCCGATGAGGGAGAGCTCATCCACACCCCCAGGCCCCATGAGAGGGTAGTATTTCTTCCCCATTTCCTCCGCGGACTGGGCTTCCCACTCCATCCCTTTGTCCCGGGGCTCATGTTCTACTACGACCTGGATTTCCATGATCTGGCCCCGAATTTCATCCTCGACATCTCGGCGTTTATCGTCGTGTGTGAGGCCTTCCTCTGCATCCAGCCCCACTTCGGCTTGTGGCTCAAGACCTTCAGTGTCAAGCCGAAGGTTGTGAAGGGCAGCCAAGCGGAGTGCGGAGGTGCCATGGTGGGCAGGATGTCCCACGTTACTTGGCTTGAGGGTACTTTCGTGGAAACCATTAAGGGGTGGCAATCGGGGTGGTTTTACATCACCGAGCCGCATGACCCCGAATGGGCAGCGACCCCCGAATTCAGATCTGGCATCCCCACACGGCTCACCTCCCGAAAAGAGAGTGGCCGGACATGGGGTGATTTGGAGGAGCTGGCCGGACTCCAAGCAGCATCCAAAAGCTAGTGGACAAGAAGCTCAAGCTTGTCAACGAAGTCCAGGTCATGCTCATTCGCCAGATCCTCCCGTGCCAACGACGGGGCTTCAACATGTGGGAGTTCGATCCGGCGCAGCACCAGACTTTGAGCGGGCTCTTCGACACTACGTACGAAGATGTCTGGAAGGTGCTGTTCAAGGGCGCCGAGGCTCCTGCATCCGCTATCGAAGATCGCGGATTCAGCTCGCAGCGTACGGCTGACGAGGTAAGTGATTTTGTCCTTTTTGTTTTCCATAGTTTGACTCTATGCGGGATCTAAACTCCCTTTCCTTTGACAGGGCTGGCTGAAGAAGGCCGAACAGACTATCTATCCGGCCCCATTAGCAGAGGACCCGGTGGACGCCTGTTTAGCGGGGCTGCTGGCTCCGGCACCCCACGTGGTGCCGGAGAAGAAGGCCAAGAATAATGCCACGGGCACTCGGAAGAGTTCCCGTTTCCAGGTGCTATCGGATGATGACTCCGAGGCAGACTCCTCCCACAAAGGCGAGGAGGAGAAAAAGAAAGCCTCTCCCCCAGCGGGGGGAGGGAAGAAAAGGAAGGCCTCCCCACGAGGGAGGCCGAAGGGTCCAAGAAGGTAAAAACTCTTTCCCCGGACTGCTCTGCCACCGCCAGTGACGACGACGAGGACTAGCCTCCAAGGGCCAAGCCCCTGGCGAGATCGTAAGTATCCGGACTCCCGAATAACTTCATGGTTTTTCTTTTTTGCCACACAATGTCTTTCTAATGCCGCATACAACCCTGCAGTCCGCCCAAGGATGATCTTCCCGCTTCGTCGAGCGGGTCCTTAGGTGCGTCGGATATGGATTCTCTTCCGACCGCCTCCACCCCCCGTGATGCGGACGATGCCGAGGTGGGATCCCGGGAAGGGACCCACCAGGAGGAGGAGGCCCCGGAGGTGTCGCAGGACAACCTCCCGGACTTTGCACCGGACTCGGCCCCGGAACCCGTAGTGGCTCCGGAGTCCGGCGGGCGGCCCCTTCGCCAGAAGGGCAAGACCGTGACGCCGGCAGCCTCCGTCCAACCGGAGGCGCCGGATAGCTTGCTGGAGGCGCTCAATGGCGCCTCCATCGAAGAGGAACACCGCACTATTATGAGTGGGGTGATTCAGAAGGTTTAGCTCGCCAAGAGTGGGCTGACCGAAGCCTGCAGCAGCCTTCTAACAGGCTTTGAGGTAAGAATTTTGATATATGTAAAATAGTACCGCATAGACAGTAGCCCCTGATGCTCGGTTCGGTGTTCGGAAAGAAAAGCCAGACTGAGGATCTAAAAAGATATATGCAGGAGTCATAAAAAATATGTCAATATGGGATTGCAGGCTGCGCTGCTGACCTCTGCCGCACTGACTGCGGAGGTCAATACTTTGAAGCAAAACCTCGAGCGGTCCGAGAACGAGCTCGGCCATGCCAAGAAGCAGCTCGAGGACAAGGAAGGTGAGTAACACCTAATTAAAATTGTACCTTACAGAAAAGGATTTTGGTTGCAAGAAGAATGACAAGGATAACGTGGGTATTGTAGGGGCCACTAGCGAGGTGGCGACCCTGAAGGAGGCGGTGTCCGCAGCCGAACGTAATGCGGCCGCGGAACACTTCGAGCGAGAGAAGCAGGAGGCGCGGGTGGCGGAGGTACAGCAAGAGCTCCAGGCTCTCATGGAAAAACATGAGAGTTTGCAGCGTGACTCAAAGACTCAAGAGTCCGAGCTTGTGACGGCTCTTGAGAGTGCTAAAGCCGCTAAGGCCGAAGCCTATAAGGCCCTCCAGGAAGTCGAGGCGTTGAACAAAATAGTGGCGGGTAAGGCGTTTTTCATGCAAAGTAAGCATGTGAGTGTGAATTGCATATCGCTTACCCGAATTCGGAGCTCTCCAGGAGCGTTCGCAGATCTGCCTCGTAGCGTGTCCGATGCTGCCACTTTCTACAGGGCCGAGGAGGGGAGCTCGACGGAGAAGGTCTTCTGGTCTTAGTATGCCGAGGCCGGACATCCGGTGCCCCTTAGCCACCAGCTGAAGCAGCTTGTCGAGCTCCACAAGGTGGCCGAACAGGCCATGAAGGGCCTCATAGTTCGGCTGTGGCCTAAGGAGGCCATGCCTGGGAGCTACTTCGGCCTGGTGCGGCGGCTGGTGGATACGTGTCCATGGGTTGAAGTCATCAAGCACTCCGCCTGTATTGAAGGTGCCCGTCGGGCCCTTGCCCGCGCAAAGGTGCACTGGGGCAAGATGGAGGCCCAGAAGCTTGTGATGGACCCGCCAACGCAAGGCAAGGAGCATCGCACGCCCGAGATGTGTTATAAGAGTGTCCTGAAGGGTGCCCGCGTTATTACGGGTGAGTGCTCCAAAGATGTAATATTTGAGTAGACTCGCATTTTGTTATCCTGTGCGCTGAAAACTTAGTTCGTATGTGCTAAGCAATGCTTGTTAATTTAAAATATTACCTTCTGTGCGGCTGTGTATTAAATCTGAGAGATGGCAAGTCGTCGGCTTCAGCCCCCATGCCATGAGTGCTGGGGTGTTTGGGATAAATTTGAGCACTCTTGTTCCCATTTTTGGGTCCATCTAGGGAGGCGCTCAACACAACGAACAAGGCAACCAGACTTATAATGCTTGAACACTCTCACTTAGCCATAGAATTTTATAATTTTAAATTTTGGTGAAGCCCCTAGTGTTCGGAAGGCCGAATTTGGGGCGCTATCCACGCCTGGGCCGGACAAAGCCGGTTCCTCGCTCTAAGCGGCATAAGTCTTTAGGGACTTGAAAAAACCTCTCGAACAGCGACCGGCTCTTGCCTCATCATGACGGTCAGTTTTAGCTTTCTCCACTGAGGCGCTCACCCAGCTCAACTGGGGCACAATAGCAGTGGTTCTCCCAGTGCTACCTTAGCCGATACAACGGAACGTAAGGTACCAAAACATGGGAGCCGGGCAAACCCAACTATTGACCCAAGTCATGATTCGGAGCCGATTCATATAATGCTATAAGTTTGGGGTGCCGCACTTGTGAAAGTGTTCGGACTTATCACACCATGATGCGGGAAACATAAGCCCCTGGTGTATTTAGTCGTACCAAAATGTACGGATGCAACATGTCATAAATGAACATATGTATAAGAAAGAAATGCAACTGGAAGCAAAAAGGTGCTGCATTACATATTCAAGAAAAACTGCTGTAAATGCAGAACGATACAAATGGTGCGATAAGCAAGGGATGGGACTATTAAACATGTCCCCCTCCAGGGGTAGGCCGCGGAATGGTGCATAAAACAGATTTAATGCTCGTAATGGAGACCACCAGGATATTCGTTGTAGCCTTTCTCCTTCCCTGGCTATTGCATCGTGAGTTTAGCAAGTCTGCTGCCGGACAGGGCCTCGGACGAACGGAGTCCTGTGGGTAAAAATAAAAAGAGGAAAAAAAGAAAAAAAAGAACGACACACTTGAGAGCCCCTGGTGTGGTTGATCCGCATTCTGGGCCTATCGTGGTCGTGCCCCTCTTCCCATGCCCATGGTATCTTCAGAGCATAATGATGTACACGAAGGACTTGTCTTGACGTTTTGCAGGGGCTGGGGTTGGGGCCGCACTGCTACGCGTGCTCGGAACGTGCCAGGTGGTCTTGTTGTAGGTTACTCCGGGCACGTTTAGCCGTGTCCGGCCGCTTAACGGCCGGACTCGAGAATTGCCTTAAGAGGCTGCATTGTACTTCTGCCGCGAGAGCCGCTGTACGTTCCTCCGTTCGGAGACAACGTTCAGTGTTTCCGTTGACCGTGATGACTCCTCGAGGGCCTGGCATCTTGAGCTTGAGGTATGCGTAGTGTGGCACCATGTTGAACTATGCAAACGCGGTACATCCGAGCAGGGCATGATAGCCGCTGCGGAACGGAACTATGTCGAAGATTAACTCCTCGTTCGGAAGTTATCCGGGGATCCGAAGACCACTTCCAGTGTAACTGAGCCTATACAATTGGCTTCTACACCTGGTATGACGCATTTAAAGGTCGTCTTGGTAGGTTTAATCCTTGAGGGGTCTATGCCCATTTTGCACACTGCATCCTGATAAAGCAGGTTCAGGCTGCTGCCGCCGTCCATCAGGACTCTGGTGAGGTGAAATCCATCGACGATTGGGTCTAAAACCAATGTGGCGAATCCGCCGTGGCGGATGCTGGTGGGGTGGTCCCTTCAGTCAAAAGTGATCGGGCAGGAGGACCATGGATTGAACTTCGGGGCAACTGGCTCCATCGCGTATACATCCCTGAGTGCATGCTTCCGCTCCCTTTTGGGTATGTGCGTTGCGTATATCATGTTCACCATCCGCACCTGTGGGGGGAAACCCTTCTGTCCTCTATTGTTCGGCGGTCGGGTCTCTTCCTCGTCATCGCTATGCAGCCCCTTGTCATTGTTTTCGGCAATTAACCTGCCCGCCTGCTTGAATACCCAACAGTCCCTGCTGGTGTGGTTGGCTGGTTTTTCAGGGGTGCCGTGTATCTGGCACGAGCGGTCGAGTATTCGGTCCAAATTGGACGGACCCGGAGTAGTTCTTTTGAATGGCTTTTTTCGCTGACCGGGTTTAGAGCCTCTGAATTCGGCATTGACTGCCGTATCCTCACTATTGTCGCTATTAATGCGGTGTTTGTTTTTGTTGCGACGTGACCTGCCATTACGGTCCTTGATATCCGGACTGCTAGAATTTTTGCTGAGGTTGTTGCTGCATGCTAGCCAGCTGTCCTCACCCGCGCAGAAGCGGGTCATGAGTGATGTGAGGGCGGCCATGAATTTCGGCTTTTCCTGTCCCAGGTGTCGGGCAAGCCACTCATCGCGGATGTTATGTTTAAAGGCCGCGAGGGCCTCCGCATCCGGACAATCGACGATTTGGTTTTTCTTGGTTAAGAACCGTGTCCAGAATTGTCTGGCCGATTCGTCTGGCTGCTGAATTATATGGCTTAGGTCGTCAGTGTCTGGTGGTCGCACATACGTGCCCTGGAAGTTATCGAGGAATGCGGCTTCCAGGTCTTCCCAACTCCAGATTGACTCTGCGGGCAGGCTGTTAAGCCAATGCCGAGCTGGTCCTTTAAGTTTGAGTGGGAGATATTTGATGGCGTGAAGATCGTCACCGCGGGCCCTGTGGATGTGGAGGAGATAGTCTTCGATCCAAACCGCGGGGTCTGTTGTGCCATCGTAAGATTCAATATTCACGGGTTTAAACCCTGCGGGGATTTGATGATCCATTACTTCATCTGTGAAGCATAGTGGGTGTGCGGCGCCTCTGTACTGGGCGATATCACGACGGAGCTCAAAAGAGCTTTGTCTATTTTGTTCGGCCCGGCCGGACTTACTGTGTCTGGTGCGACGGTTGTCGTCGCGTATCATGGGGCGCCCACGCGATCCATAGATCGATCTTGATTGTCTTGCCTTATCCTCCAATATATCTCGCAAGTCCAGAGCGTTCCCCTGTGGCCTTATGCTTTTCGAGCAATGCCGGGGTACGGTTCTAGTGAAGGGCCTAGAGGCCTCTTTGTCGCGACCATGGGGTGGTCGGTCAGCCGTATTGTCTGCTGGTGATGCAGGTTCATACGCCTCCTTGTCTAGTCAGGGGAGCAGCTTGCGTTTAGGGTAGCTTTTGGAGGGGCGTTCGAGCTCATGCTCTTCAGCCGCGAGGACTTCAGTCCATCTGTCGGCTAGCAGATCTTGATCAGCTCTAAGCTGTTGCTGCTTTTTCTTGAGGTTGTTCGCCGTGGCCATAAGCCTGCATTTAAAACGATCTTGTTCGACGGGATCCTCAGGCACGACGAATTCATCGTCGTCGAGGCTTGCCTCGTCTCCGGAGGGAGGCATATAATCCTCTACCTCTTCTTCTGCCGCTCTCTCATGAGGGCTGGCGTCTCCATCCTCCTGTGGTGAATCTTGCTGGAGTGGGTTGTCTTCGGCACTGTCTGGGGTGTTATTGTCTCCGGTTCCGGAATCTTCATTCTTGCTGTGGCGGGATTTAGAGCGGCGCTGCTGACGCCGGCGCTTGGGCTGTTTCTTGGAGGGGTCATCCTCCGTTGTTCCTTCGCCATTCCCATCCTTTGGGATATCCACCATGTATATGTCATATGATGAGGTGGCTTTCCAGTGCCCGGTAGGCGCTGGTTCTTGGTCGTCTCCGGCATCGTCGTCCATACCGTCGATGTCTTCAGAGTCGTAGCCTAGCATGTCGGTTAGATCGTCGACAATGGCTACCAAGTGGGTGGTGGGTGGGCTTTGAATTTCTTCGATGTCCGCATCCCAACCGTCATGACCGCAGTCCGGCCAGGGCTCTCCTGATAACCAGAGATACTTTAGCGAACTCAAGATGTCGCCAAAAGGTGGGTGTTGAAAGATGTCCGCAGTGGTGAACTCCATGACCGACGCCCAATCGGATTCAATTGGACGGGGCGCGGGAGGTTCAGAGTCCGGCAAGGGGTCCGGCACCTCGGAGTCACGAGCTTCATGTGGGACAAGGTCAGTGTTTGGCTCTATCGCTGTAGAGGTTGCAGCCCTCGAGGCGGTGTCTAGCCATCCGTCCTCGATCTGCGCAGCCGGCTCCGAATTGAAGATCGGAGCAGGCTCGAGTGCGGCCTCCAGGGTACTGTCCGGCTGCAGAGCTAGATCATGCCCGTCATGACAGTGCGGCGCGCTTGGCTGTGGCTCGAATCCATCGAAGATCAAGTCCCCGCGGATATCCGCCGTGAAGTTCAAACTTCCAAATCTGACCTGACGGCCAGGGGTGTAGCTTCCGATCTGCTCCAGATGGCCAAGCGAATTGGCCCGCAGTGCAAAGCCGCCGAATACGAAGATCTGTCCGGGGAGGAAGGTCTCACCCTGGACTGCGACATTGATGATGATCGAAGAAGCCATCGAGCCTATCGGTGACGACACAGAGGAACTCTCAATGAAAGCACCAACGCCGGTGTCAAAACTGGCGGATCTCGAGTAGGGGGTCCCGAACTATGCGTCTAGGCGGATGGTAACAGGAGACAAGGGACACGATGTTTTACCCAGGTTCGGGCCCTCTTGATGGAGGTAAAACCCTACGTCCTGCTTGATTAATATTGATGATGTGTGTTACAAGAGTAGATCTACCACGAGATCAAGGAGGCTAAACCCTAGAAGCTAGCCTATGGTATGATTGTTGTTCGTCCTACGGACTAAAGCCATCCGGTTTATATAGACACCGGAGAGGGCTAGGGTTACACAGAGTCGGTTACAATGGTAGGAGATCTACATATCCGTATCACCAAGCTTGCCTTCCACGCCAAGGAAAGTCCCATCCGGACATGGGACGAAGTCTTCAATCTTGTATCTTCATAGTCTTGGAGTCCGGCCGATGATGATAGTTCGGCTATCCGGACACCCCCTAGTCCGGAAGTCCCTCAGTGGTCCAATGAGCGTTGAGGCTTGCGGAGGATATCGTTATGTTCTCACTCTCACTGATGACTTGAGTAGATATGGGTATGTCTACTTGATGAAACACAAGTCTGAGACCTTTGAAAAGTTCAAAGAATTTCATAATGAAGTAGAGAATCAACGTGACCGAAAGATAAAATTCTTACGATCAGATCGTGGAGGAGAATATTTAAGTCACGAATTTGGTACACACATAAGAAAATGTGGAATCATTTCACAACTCACGCTGCCTGGAACACCTCAGCGTATCGGTGTGTCCGAACGTCGTAATCGCACTCTATTGGATATGGTGCGATCTATGATGTATCTTACCGATTTACCGCTATCATTTTGGGGATACACTCTAGAGACAGCTACATTCACTTTAAATAGGGCACCGCCTAAATCCGTTGAGACGACACCGTATGAATTATGGTTTGGGAAGAAACCTAAGCTGTCGTTTCTAAAAGTTTGGGGATGCGATGCTTATGTCAAGAAACTTCAACCTGAAAAGCTCGAACCCAAGTCGGAAAAATGCGTCTTCATAAGATACCCTAAGGAAACCATTGGGTATACCTTCTACCTTAGATCCGAAGGCAAGATCTTTGTTGCCAAGAACGGATCCTTTCTGGAAAAGGAGTTTCTCTCGAAAGGAGTAAATGGGAGGAAAGTAGAACTCGATGAAGTACTACCTCTTGAACCGGAAAGTAGTGCAGCTCAGGAAAATGTTCCTGTGGTGCCTACACCGACTGGAGAGGAAATTAATGATGATGATCAAGGTACTTCGGATCAAGTTGCTATTGAACTTCGTAGGTCCACAAGGACACGTTCCACACCAGAGTGGTATGGCAACCCTGTCCTGGAAATCATGTTGTTAGACAACGGTGAACCTTCGAAGTATGAAGAAGCGATGGCGGGCCCAGATTCCAACAAATGGCTAGAAGCCATGAAATCCGAGATAGAATCCATGTATGAAAACAAAGTATGGACTTTGACTGACTTGCCCGATGATCGGTAAGCGATAGAAAACAAATGGATCTTTAAGAAGAAGACGGACGCGGATGGTAATGTCACCATCTATAAAGCTCGACTTGTCGCTAAGGGTTATTGACAAGTTCAAGGGATTGACTACGATGAGACTTGCTCTCCCGTAGCGAAGCTTAAGTCCGTCCGAATCATGTTAGCAATTTCCGCATACTATGATTATGAGATATGGCAGATGGACGTCAAAACGGCATTCCTTAACGGTTATCTTAAGGAAGAGCTATATATGATGCAGCCGGAAGGTTTTGTCGATCCTAAGAATGCTAACAAAGTATGCAAGCTCTAGCGATCCATTTATGGGCTAGTGCAAGCATCTCGGAGTTGGAACATTCGCTTTGATGAGATGATCAAAGCGTTTGGGTTTATGCAGACTTATGGAGAAGCCTGTGTTTACAAGAAAGTGAGTGGTAGCTCTGTAGCATTTCTCATATTATATGTAGATGACATACTTTTGATGGGAAATGATATAGAATTCTTGGACAGCATTAAGGCCTACTTGAATAAGTGTTTTTCAATGAAGGACCTTGGAGAAGCTGCTTACATATTAGGCATCAAAATCTATAGGGATAGATCGAGACGCCTCATAGGTCTTTCACAAAGCACATACCTTGATAAGATTTTGAAGAAGTTCAAAATGGATCAGTCCAAGAAAGGGTTCTTTCCTGTATTGCAAGGTGTGAGATTGAGCTCGGCTCAATGCCCGACCACGGCAAAAGATAAAGAAGAGATGAGTGTCATCCCCTATGCCTCAGCCATAGGATCTATTATGTATGCCATGCTGTGTACCAGACCTGATGTAAACCTTGTCGTAAGTTTGGTAGGAAGGTATCAAAGTAATCCCAGCAAGGAACACTGGACAGCGGTCAAGAATATCCTGAAGTACCTGAAAAGGACAAAGGACATGTTTCTCATTTATGGAGGTAACGAAGAGCTCATCGTAAAGGGTTACGTCGATGCTAGCTTCGACACAGATCTGGATGACTCTAAGTCACAAACCGGATACGTGTATATGTTAAATGGTGGGGCAGTAAGCTGGTGCAGCTGCAAGCAGAGCGTCGTGGAGGGATATACATGTGAAGCGGAGTACATGGCAGCCTCAGAGGCAGCGCATGAAGCAATATGGGTGAAGGAGTTCATCACCGACCTTGGAGTCATACCCAATGCGTCAGGGCTGATCAAACTCTTCTGTGACAACACTGGAGCTATTGCCCTTGCCAAGGAGCCCAGGTTTCACAAGAAGACCAGGCACATCAAGCGTCGTTTCAACTCCATCCGTGAAAATGTTCAAGATGGAGACATAGATATTTGCAAAGTACATACGGATCTAAATGTCGCAGATCCATTGACTAAATCTCTTCCGCGAGCAAAACATGATCAACACCAGAACTCTATGGGTGTTCGATTCATCACAATGTAACTAGATTATTGACTCTAGTGCAAGTGGGAGACTATTGGAAATATGCCCTAGAGGCAATAATAAAAGGATTATTATTATATTTCCTTGTTCATGATAATTGTCTTTTATTCATGCTATAATTGTATTGTCCAGAAATCGTAATACACGTGTGAATACTTAGACCACAACATGTCCCTAGTGAGCCTCTAGTTGACTAGCTCGTTGATCAACAGATAGTCATGGTTTCCTGACTATGGACATTGGATGTCGTTGATAACGGGATCACATGATTGGGAGAATGATGTGATGGACAAGACCCAATCCTAGGCATAGCACAAGATCGTGTAGTTCATTTTGCTAGAGCTTTTCCAATGTCAAGTATCTCTTCCTTAGACCATGAGATCGTGTAACTCCCGGATACCGTAGGAGTGCTTTGGGTGTAACAAACGTCACAACGTAACTGGGTGACTATAAAGGCGCACTACAGGTATCTCCGAAAGTGTCTGTTGGGTTGACACGGATCGAGACTGGGATTTGTCACTCCGTATTACGGAGAGGTATCACTGGGCCCACTCGGTAGTGCATCATCATAATGAGCTCAAATTGACCAAGTTTCTGGTCACGGGATCATGCATTACGGTACGAGTAAAGTGACTTGCCGGCAACGAGATCGAACGAGGTATTGGGATACCGACGATCGAATCTCGGGCAAGTAACATACCGTCTGACAAAGGGAATAGTATACGGGGTTTCTTGAATCCTCGACATCGTGGTTCATCTGATAAGATCATCAAGGAGTATGTGGGAGCCAACATGGGTATCCAGATCCCTCTGTTGGTTATTGACCGGAGAGCCATCTCGGTCATGTCTGCATGTCTCCCGAACCCGTAGGGTCTACACACTTAAGGTTCGGTGACGCTAGGGTTGTATGAATATGAGTATGCAGCAAACCGAATGTTGTTCGGTGTCCCGGATGAGATCCCGGACGTCACGAGGAGTTCCGGAATGGTCCAGAGGTAAAGAATTATATATAGGAAGTGTTGTTTCGGCCATCGGGAAAGTTTCGGGGTCACCCGGTATTGTACCGGGACCACCGGAAGGGTCCCGGGGGTCCACCGGGTGGGGCCACCTATCCTGGAGGGCCCCGTGGGCTGAAGTGGGAGGGGAACCAGCCCCTAGTGGGACGGTGCGCCCCCCCCCTGCGCCTAGGGTTGAAAACCCTAGGGTGGGGGCGCACCCCACTTGCCTTGGGGGGCACTCCACCCCCGCTGGCCACCGCCCCCCTTGGGAGATTGGATCTCCCAGGGCCGGCGCCCCCCCTAGGGGCCTATATAAAGGAGGGAAAGGGGGAGGGAAGCCGCACCCTGTGTCTTGGCGCCTCCCTCCCCCTGCTACACCTCTTCCTCCTCTCGCAGCAGCTTGGCGAAGCCCTGCCGGAGTTCTGATGCATCCACCACCATGCCGTTGTGCTGCTGGATCTTCATCAACCTCTCCTTCCCCCTTGCTAGATCAAGAAGGAGGAGACGTCATCCGCTCCGTAAGTGTGTTGAACGCGGAGGTGTTGTCCGTTCGGCACTTGGTCATCAGTGATTTGGATCACGGCGAGTACGACTCCATCATCACCGTTCTCTTGAACGCTTCCGCACGCGATCTACAAGTGGTATGTAGATGCAATCTCTCTCCTATCACTCGTTGCTTAGATGAACTCATAGATGGATCTTGGTGAAACTGTAGGAAAAAATTTAATTTTCTGCAACATAACCCAACACTTTGCTCCGCCACCTCAGGACCGGCTTGAGGGATGGCACCTTGTCCTGTATCAAGCTCGGACCGCGTCATCAATACCGAACACATTAACCAGCTAAGTCGCTTTCATGCTCAAAGCTTTAATTTTTTACTTGTGTTCGGTTCGACCAAGCATCATACTTTTTTGGAAAATGTTGCTTGTAAAAAAATTCTTGTCCAAACTTTGTTTGTGACGCATAAATTCAAATACCCAATTCATTTGGGGGCTTCCTTCATGAAGATTTTCCTCTTGCATATGATTATACTTGTACAGCTTCGTTCCTTGTTCGTGTATTACGCCACAATATGCACCATATTGACTTAAGTGATTTGCAAGCTGGGTTGCCTGGCTCCTATGCTTACCCCTACGTTCCCGATTGTTCGGCTAGGGAGTAAAGGGAGCACCTCTGCGATTGTCACGATCGGGTCACCCGAGCCGGACCTCAGACTGGGTGAAGCCGAAAGCTAGCGCTCTTAATGTTTTCAATCATGGTCGGCACACAACGGAACTCATGAGTACAAAAAATCTATTGCATAAGTCTCATAATAACAATGAGCACCGAAGAAAGGTATCGGTGGGGGTACTATTTTCTTTGAAGATGCTTCTTACACTTCGCAGTAATATGGCATAAGTTCCCTGAGTGTGCTTTGTTTGTTACAGCCTTATGGCCTGATTGCCTGGTTATTGGAAACACCGTCGATATTCTCGACAGATGGAGTACATAACACTTTTTGGTCCTTGACCAAAGAGGGAGAAGTCGACGGTCGGTTAAGACGCGTTTAAAGTTCGGTTGAACATAGATATGATATAAGTACTTCGGTACATGCAATCATTCTTTTACCCAAGTCACTTGGGGGCTCTTAAATTTATATGAGCCGTTTTATGATAAGTGTTCTTCTTCTTAGTCGTTGCAAAGTTTTATTATTATTATTATTATCTATCACTCCTTTTTTCGACACAAGTGTGCAGTCACTAGCCGGGGAGCCTAATTTCTCTCTCAAAGCCGCTAGAGTTTAGTTTGCTAAACTGGCCTAGTAAGAACTACTCCGCCTTCGGGATAGGAGGTTGAAGCCGTAGGCTGACCTGCTTGAAGTTTTGAGATAGGATGTGTCATGTTAAAGCACGGCAGAAGCACCTTTTTTTCTAAAGTCCAATTTTCGGATTGGTACCGAACACTTGATCTAGTTTGGACATTAACCTTTTGAATAAGTTTTTTGGCTTTTTGAGCCCATCGCACTTTTCAACTATTTGTGTGTTTTCAGCACAAGTCTCGCAGTGCAACCTCGGACACCTTTAGAGATTCGGCAAAAACATTCTCGGATATTGCTCTATATGCATCGGTTTTGAATTGTGTCTTCGGTCAATAGTTGGGTTGCCCGGCTCCTGCGCTTGCCCCCTACGCTCCGCTTTGTTCGGCTAGGTGTGCAAAGGGAGAACCACTGCGATTGTGCTTCCAGCTCACATGGTTAAGCACCTCAGTGGAGAAAGCCGAAAACTGACTGCCACAATAAGCGTAAACTGGTCAGCGACCCGATGACCGTGTTAAACGACGGGCCATTCATAACAATGGCCGAAGTGTTTATGGCTTGACCTCAACTGTCGCCGAACACTACCGGGGGCTAGTAACTGGCCTCCCAAACTAAATCCTCGATATTTTGCTCTTACGTTGGAGCTGAGGTTTCATGATCATGCTTAGCATGACAACCCAAAGAAAGGAACCGATAGCGGGACTATTTTCTTTGGAAGACATTTCTTCTGTTAAACAGCAATATAACATATCTCTCGGCGTACCTTTTTGTTTATAAAACCGTATGGCCAGACTGCCTTGTTTGTTGTAAATATTTGCCCTCATAAAGGCTTTATAAAGTAGGACAAACACTCCTCGGCTATTGGCCGAGGAGGTGGAAGCCGATGGTCGGTCAACAAAATTGTACAATGCGGATCCGAGCGTTAATGACGTAAAGTACTTGGATACATAGAGTCATTACACATAATTTGTGATTTTACTATGGATATCAATCCTTAATTCGGCCACCCGTGCCCGCATTAAGGCTCGGGGGCTACTGGGCTTTGGGCTTATTATTTAAAAATATTAAAGGGGCACATCGATCCCCTGATCTGGTGTTGCCACCCGACCAGTGTCTCGGGGGCTACTGCATTGCCTGTCCAATGCAGAAAATTTTAAGTGTAATACAGTCTCCGAGGAGATTTTGATCCTCAGGTTGGTCGGCCACACCCAACCTGAGTCTTGAGGACTGACCACCCCGCTTTTTGTGTCCCGAAGTATTCTGGCGAGCTAGGACTTGATCCTCAGACCAATTTTGCAAATCAACCCGAGTCTCAGCAGTTACGGGGGTCAGCGGTCTTATGTCATCCTTCATGTGCATCTCGGGTTTTAGACCGATACCCACCTTGAGGGCTACTGGCTATGTATCTCGGTAGAGAATAAATTGCACCAATCCAAAATATTGACAAAAATCGGCCCACATTCGGGGTGGTGCACCACCTCGGAAGTAGTCCGGCATAAAGCTCGGGCACTAGTGGTTGGCTCCATAGAGGGCATTTCCGGCATTAAGCTCGGCTAAACTCCTTCAAACTTCTTTGAACCAAGGTGATTTACGACACCTCGGATACAGTCCGACGTTGGAGCTCGGATACCGTCCGGTGTTGGAGCTTGGATACATAGTCCGGCGTTGGAGCTCGGATACGTTTCGGCGTTAGAGCTGGAAAGCGGTCCGGCGTTGGTGCTCGACTACAAAAGATACCTTGAATGCAGTCCGGCGTTGGAGCTCGGACGCAAGAGGACACTGCCGCCCGAGAACAACTTCAAACCCGAGGTATGGCATAAAAATAAAAAGGCATTGATAAAGGCCGGAAACTTAAAGGGGCTCCTCGGATACCCGACGTGTAAACTCGTCGAATGCATTTCGGCGATCCTCAAAATCGAAGATGAGAAGATTTGTTGAACCAGTTTTCAAGACCGACGACTGAAGATGAAGAATGGTTCGGAAGAATCGAGGAGCGTCCCTAAACTTGAAGACCGGTTCAGAGGGCTACTGACGGTGTCCTGGACTAGGGGGTACTCACCACGTCATCTCCCGATCTGTTAAATTGGGCCAAGGACCCCCATGGCCGTATACTCATGGGCCAGTCCGGACAGCTGCCGCATACAAGGAAGATTCTGCAAGACTTGGCGATCAAGAGAAGGACTCCTCCCCCACCGGCGTATTCGGCTAGGACTCTTGTTATCCTAGGCCTCTGGTGCATTATATAAACCGAGGCCAGGCTAGTTGATAGGGGGAACAACAATCATACCATAGGCTAGCTTCTAGGGTTTAGCCTCTCTGATCTTGTGGTAGATCAACTCTTGTAATACCCATACCATCAATATTAATCAAGCAGGAGTAAGGTTTTACCTCCACCGAGAGGGCCCGAACCTGGGTAAAAACATCGTGTCCCTCGTCTCATGTTACTATCCGCCTAGACGCACAGTTCGGGACCCCCTACCCAAGATTCGCCGGTTTTGACACCGACATTAGTGCTTTCATTGAGAGTTCCACTGTGTGTTCAGCAAAGGGTCGATGACTTGCCTGCAGATCAACTACGACTTCGGCATCTTCGTCACCAGCTCGGCTGTTCACCTTGGTTCAACCAAGGACTGCACCCTGCCTCCGATCGTCATGTTCGGATGAGGGCCTTCATCAACATCAGCTCCGATCTCTATCAAGATCATAGAGGAATCATCCAGGGAGCCCGGGGGCTCAACGTCAACATTGCCCTCGGGAGACCGTGCTATTTTTTTGGATAGCGAAACTTGTATCCGCCGTCACCGCCTCCTCGAGCATTGGTTTGACGATTGCTTCGGTGGAATAGTGCGGAATTACGTCTACAACAGCCACGCTAAATTTCGTCGAGTTCCAATGGAGGAATCTCCGACAATCTATGATATACCGGAGCCCTGTCAAATATGGACGAGAATCTGGACGAGTTTAGGGCGTGGTATCCAGCTTCTATCTCAGACATCCTGTGGAAGATCCAACCGTTGATCGGCTGCGAAATTCCTATATCTACCACCTCCCAAAGTTTTAGCTCGATCCGACCGTCCAAACTCCGGGAACTTTCTGATTAGTGCATCACTTTTCGGATCTGTTTTCTGCGTGAAAACGAATCTGACCCGAGTTCGTCTTTTTTATGAACGGGAATTCGGACATCCTTTTTGAAGGAAGTTTTGTATGGTGTATCGTGTTTTGTTCCCGAACACATCCCGCTAACCTTAAAATCTTTTGAACATGATCTTCAACATCATGCTGGTGTCAAACCAGTCCGGCAATATTGCTCCACGGATGCAAACCTGCGCTAGACACGTCGTCACTTCGTTGATCCGCGCTCAACTTCTTCGGATCATCATCACCAACATCGCCGCCCCACGGATTACACGGAGCGGGCACACCTGCATTGCCGCACGGTCACTTCATCAAGCCAACATCGACCACGTCACGACCTGCATCGGCAGGGCCACACTGTTGCTTTTTCAAGCTGGTGTCCATCACGCCGACCTACTTTGACTCATCAGCTGACACCGAGGCTTCATCATGTTAGCTGGACCGGGGGCTTCATCATCTCTTCATCAACCTACTCCGGAGACTTCGGCGTCGCTGGCCGACCAGCTCCGTCACGTTAGCTGGACCGAGGGCTTTGCCTCGGCGAGCCAACCTTTGCCAGCATTGCCATGCCGTTGCTTTATCGCCCATCAGGTGATAGGTGTGCGGATCGAGTCCCAATTTTGGGAATCACGTTTCTTTGGATTGCTACAACAAATAAGCCAGGTGCTATTAATCCTAGTATTTTTTGCTTGTTTGGGTTCATTTTTCCCAACAAATTATTACTCTGGTTTGTCCATCATATGTACGCAGGTCTATCAAATGGTGGCCGCATTAACGACGGTCGCATGGTGGTTCGATCAGTTTCCGTACATAGTCCGGCGAACGCCGCATCCGGAACTCGAACCGACCTGTGAATTCAGGCCTTGCCATGCCTTTACCGCATCACGCCGCCGCCCTGCATCGACATTGACTTCGGCGCCAGGCCATATTTCTTTTATTACTCACTTTGCATAAATTATTTGTTATGCAACGAATTTTTTTATTATTATTACTATTATCTTTGGTTTGCACTATTTTTTGTGCACAGGAAAATGATCCAGCCGGACTATATCTAGATGGATGGCCTTAGCGTGGTGCACGCGAGCAAGCCGCCGCGCCGCCATGCCAATCTAGCTAGCAATCCTTGCAGACAAGCAGCTGGATGGGGCTATCTTGGCTAACTAGCGGTTGCGAGCGCTGGACGGAGCTGGCATCCGGGTTGCCGCAAGATGGGATCCGCACCACCGGCGGCGGTAGTTGTGTCCCATGGCCGAGGATGACTAGGTGGAAGGGCTGGAGGTAGGAGGTCACTCGGTGATTTTTGTGCAGAATGGCATGTAAGTCCCATAAGTCATAATGCCTACTTCCCAGTCGAATAGATGGCGTTGACTTAATGGGTGACATTGGTTGAAACGTGCCTATAACGGCACTTTGTAGTGTAGTCGTTTCTTGGTAGGGCTGGTTGGTAAGGGCATGTGCAATGGTTGATAAGGTAGTCTTATCTTAAGTCTGCCACATATGCAAGTGGTAGTAGTTTCTTGACACTATTAGTGGTTTCTTGTAAGGAACAATGTACTACTAGCGACAAAAGATGATTCTAGGTTGCGTTGTACTCCAACGAGTACTACTAGTGGTCGCGGGAGTGTATACCTTGTTTTGTGGGTTCGATCCCGGCCGAACGCACGGAGGCCTTCTTTTTAAATAGTAACTTTGTTGCGGGCCAATATTGTACACGGGTAGTTTGAGTTTTGAAGTCAAACGGACATGCGACACCACAATCAGGGCGCACTGGATAGCCTAGCCACGTGAACGGGTTTTCCTTCCCATCATCTCGTGGCTCGCGTGCTCGCCCTAGCCGCACCTTGCTTGTAGCTTCCTCACCAGCTAGTAGCATATTTAAACTAGCGCCTCCCAATTAAGCCCGAGGAGCCGAAAAAGCCTGGTGGGGCATTGGGAACTGTGCAATATGGCTCTGTACATAAAGTGCTCTACTACTACTCTGTAGCTTGTGGCGTTGCACGCATGGACTTCACTCCATTATCGACTCTATAAAAGAAATTCCTCTTGATGATTTTTCTTTTTTTTTGAAACGGAGGCAAAAGCTTTGCCTCATCTCATTCATAAAGAAGGAACTACTAACAAAGTTCGACAAGATCTCGCTATATCAAATAACTCAAATGTTCTGCCCTAGCAGTAACCTTCGTTGATAAACAGGCTGCTAGTGTGTGCATGAGAGGAGCGGCTGAGTAGGTCAGCTACGTGAGAGGAGCGACTGAATAGAGCACCGAGAGTACCCACTAGGCCACTCCACAAGTGTACTTTCCCTGCATTGCTAGTACAGCGATGGTTCTAGAGAACAGTAGTACCCTCCACTTTCAACTGTAGCTCCTTGGCCCTGAGATTCAAGAGTTCAAAACTAGTGCACTATACTAGAAGTACAGTACATCGCACTACTAGTTGAAAAAGTAGTACTAGTACTGCTATAGTATGAGTATGTATTCCTTCATCCCATAATGTAAGACATTTTTTGACACTAGTTAGCGTGTACAAAAAATAGCAAAAACATTCCCAAAATTTCTTAATCCACGCCAAAAACTACTACCTAGTGCCAAAAATTTCTTACTAGTGCTATTATTTACAGTATAATGCAATCCCGTAGCGTCCCAGAATGCTAGTACTAGTAGTAAATAATAGCCTCACCCCTTCACTAAGGAACGATCTACAGTTGGAAGGGACGAGGCCCTTTGGTTACTACGCTCTTATCTCCTCCTCGCCAGTTCCCCTCCCCCCGAAGAGAAAGTAGTTCATCGGTGCTCCCATGGATTCACCAGGCGGTTCTCCTCCTCGTCGGGCCTGGGAGACCTTGGACGACGATCCTCCGGGAGAAATCGCACTCCGCTCCGACGTCCTCACCGCCGCAAGACTCGGTGCTTCCTGCACCAACTTTTTCAAGACGGTGCTTAAAAGGGCTTGGGAAAAGGCCATGCTTGTTGGTCTTCCATGCGTCCTCGAGGAGAAGGTTCTTCTATGGGACAATCCTTCGAACAGTCCACCGCTCCCTGGCCCTGGTTGCACATTGACTCCGCTAGAGTTGCCGATGTTGAGAGGTAGTCGGATTTTGTCCGATGAGCAGGTCAGTAATGGAGTTTGATCATGTAGTATTTAGTTATTCCATTTCCATCCCGCAATTCTCCGCTGCCCACCGTCTTATATATAGGTCTGGGTCGGTGCCAACGAAGATTGGCTTGCATACCTTCGGCCAGATACCACCATCATTTTGCACAACATCCAGAGCAGTGCGGCCATTCCCGTAGACCCCTTCTCCACCATTGGTATCGGCCTTCCGGACTGGCTAGGCTTGAATATGTATGATGATGCCTACATGAGATTGAAGAAGATAGCAATTGCGGACCCGCCAACAAAGCAACATGGCTACGACGATTACTATCTCATCGCGGTGTTTGACATAAGGATTACCATCAATGCAAGAGGCAGGAACGGCAGAGGCTAGCGCATGTTGGCGGCGGCGGATTTGTACCCCTACACGTTCAAAGACGTCGTGCGCCATCTAGGCCGCATCTTCGCGGTGACAAGCCAGGGGACTTGTTTCATCTGGTTGCCATCCTATGGTACGGGAGATTACAAACGGAATGCACAAACCATCATTTGCATCCCTAACGGTACTGCATTGTTTTGCAGGGACCAGTCATCCCCCGATCAAAATAAGATTGTCGATCCTGGATGTGCATTTGCATCCACGATTCGGTCTAACCTGGAACCTTGTAGCTGACTTTCGCATATTGGGATCAACTATCTTAGCAGTCATTACCCATGGTACCACTGATGTGCATCATGGTCACACAATCTACCACGATCGGACTATCACCATCTACCCAGGTATTCCATTTTTTAACCCTCTCACCTTCTCTTTCATTGTTGCACTACTTACTAGTACTAGTAGCAGTACTTTTTACCTTGGAGGATGTGTATAGCTAGCTAGGCCCTTGAAGACTTGAACCCACTAGCAGCCACCATTATTGTTTTTCCATGTCTTACTATCTCATCCATGTAGCTGAGAGTGGCTACGTATAATAAACCGGTTACTTTACTTCCTCTATACCAGAGTAGTACTATTTGCTGCACAGTATTACTGACTGCCATATTTGAGCACAACATTATTATGCATGGACCTTGACTATGTATGTCACCATGTGTCCAGATCTGAGATGCCACGTGTACTAGATGAACGTCGCCGAGTTCGACCTCCGTGATGCTACGTGGGTGCCGAGGAACACTCTTGGAGAGTACTCGCTTTTCATTGGGGACAGCTACCCCATAGTGACGCGGATGCCACCTTCCGTGCACAACACCGAAGGCCTGCCATTCATGAAGCATGGTTGTGTCTTCAGTGCGCACTACCGGATGAATGACATGCTGGGACACACTATCCCTGATTTATGCCGCTTCAGCTTGGATGAGTCTCCATCGTGTGGAACCGGACTAGAAAGCTGCGATAATGATTCCCGTTCCCCACCGCTATGGATCGTGCCATCCATGAAGAACACCTGGGGCTAGAACCTGGAGGAGGACATGTAGCCCATCTATAATGCGTAAGTGGAGTACGGTAAATTATGAACAGTAGCGCAGTGAATATATGTAGACTAGTCGTGCACAAATTTATCACATGAATTGGAGATGAACTTGTGTGGCATACTGGCAGTTGTCCTTTAGAATTTATTACTAGTAAATGTGTTATGTGTACATGCAACTTGTGTGGCTGTTGCACGGGCTCCAACACGCTCTTTGAGAAAAAAGGTGGCACAGCTTTGGATATAGGTGACGTGGCGGCATCATACAGTAGCATCGTTTGCTATAGTTGTAGTATACTCCTACTAGGACGAAAACTCCTATAAAACCTTGCGCTTGGCTCTTTGCCTCTTTGGGAGGTTCAACAGTTCGTACTCATGTGAACCTTGCACTTGGCTCTTCGCCGCTTCGGAAGGTCCAACAATGATGATACTACAGTACAATATGCTTCTGACAATCTGACACCGATTGAACTGCTGCACGTCCACCGCAAGGGAGAGGGAGAGGGAGAGGGAGAGGTTACTGTAGTCAAAACCCTCTCCTCGTCCTACGAGCCACCATGCGCGTGGGCGACGGAGAGGCATAGTAAGCAAGCTTCTCCTTGTTCCGCGAGTTGACGGGACACATCAAAGCAGTACTAGTACTAGTCCATACTGCGTCCTTCCGGTTAATATGGCTTAATTTGAAACGAGAAAAATACACTGGCGGTCAACTAATGTAACAATACACTCTTTACGGTCACTATATATAGTTTTGCGGTGATTATATGATCACTAGCTCATCGTAGAGCACTGTATTGCACCCTACTGACCGGACACATAGTTGATGTGGCACTTTGTTGACTGGTTAAATTTACACCTGGTTTCTAGGTCCCACCTGTCAGTTGGCAGAGCAAAGAAATCAGTTAAACAAAACTTTACGCAGGCGCGACAGGAGTCAAACCCTTGCGCGCGAACCACCCTAGCTGTGTATGTGAGTGCATGCACGTGTACTCCCTCGGTCTTCCAACAAAGAGTGTACATCGGCTAGAAACAAAGAGTGTAGTACATCTACACTTCCCATGCATTTAGCCTTTAATCTAAATCGATATTGATTGACTAATGCACCAACTTGTGCTCTAGGTATAGGCTACATGTCTATCCTTAATTACAGCATGCAACAACCTTCATTTAATCTTTTCTCTCAATGGTCGCATGCACACATAAGTCTGCTACTTTTGGGCATTAATTATGCCCTGGTCAATGTGTAAATCTCTAAATGTACAGTCTTTCATGGACGTATGGAGTAGGTTGAGCACTTGAGCGTGAGCGTGTGTGTTGTGTCGTGTGATGTGTGACGCATGGGTGCGTGAGTGTTGCGTGCATCCATTTGTACGTGTGAGTGTTGCATGTTGCATGCATGCATGCATGCATGAGGCTTACTCCCTCACATTGACATGTTCATATTTCAGGCTTCCTCTGTTCCCTCCATATGGTGATACTCCCTCTGTTCCCAAATACGGAGTAAAAGCCTCCCTCTGTTCCCAAATATGGAGTATTTGTCTTTCTAGAGATTTCAACAAGTGACTACGTACGAAGCAAAATGAGTGAAGTGAGCGTAGAGACATAGGGATATTATAGATAGGAAGTCTTCACGATTCATTATTCCCCATCTCGGTCAGAGAGAACTATTCAACTAGTCTTCACAGTGAAGTGACAATACACACTGCAGCAGATGGGAAACTTAGTTAATAAGTTGAACCAGTGTGTTGGTGTTACTAAATCAGCCTTACCCAGTACTGCCATCTTGTTTGCCACTAGAGCACGCTTCCGCAAATACGCCTACACACCTCTCTCCTCCATTAACTGACATATGGGCCCTCATGAGGTAGACCCACATGTCATCAGTGTAAATATTTACACTCCGAAGGACGGTATATCCTGGTAATAGTACTAGTAGAATTGAGATTTAATGCACTTTCTTCCCCTTCTTTCACTCTTCTTCCTCCTCTCTTCCCCATTGTCGGCCGCACACCATCGCCCCCCGCTCATTGCTCGCTCACCCGCACCATCTTCCTTGGTAGCTCGCGCGTACCATATCCCCCGCTCACTGCTCGGACACACGAGGAGAAGCTTCTTTGCTCGCCCGCCCGAATCCACTTCCCCGCTGGCTCGCAGGCATCAAAAACCCAGTGGCAGAACCGACTGACACGCAGAGCCGCGATTGGAATTCCCTCCCTGATATTCTCTTGGAGCAGATCTGTAATCACATGGACCTACTCAGCACCTTCCGTCTGGCCGCATGCTCGGTGTCTTTGTACCGTCTACTCGTCTGCAACCAGCCGGCTCTTTTCAAGACACCCTACTTACTGATGCCCGATCCTCGCAGGTGGCGCAGACACTGACTTGATGATCCTACAGAGGTTGTCGTGGTGCCCCTCGACATGCTACCACTACACGTCCACCTATCCTTCATGCGCGACCACTACTGGGCAGGCATGAAGGCCAACTGGATCGTCCTCATCCACCAATTCGGTAGTCCATGGCGTCTCATGGATATCTACACCCAGTGAGAGATCACCCTTCCATCATTGGGTACCGCCACCAACGAGCCTCGGGGCCCGCCGGACACTCCTTCCTACTATGCACGAGACGCATCAAGCTTTTGGCTCGACCTCTGTTTGCTGAAAGTTGTAATCTGTGAAGTGCCCACACCATCAGAAGACTACATGGATTACAAGCTCATTGCCTTGTTTGACATGGGATTAGTCTATCTGGAATCCGGTCTCCATACATGGTTATGGCTCATCGTCAATCCTGTTGAGGCAACATTTTTGTCTGATGCTATAGTGCACGATGGCATCGTTTACACGGTCGACGCGCAGATTGGCCACCTATACTGGTGGAATCTATCGTCGTGTAATTGTTCTATCTCATCTCATCTTTACCTTATGAATATGACTGCATGTTCATTGTTACAAATTTAGAATAGATAGTATGTCTATAACCACATTATTGCTATATGTTCCTCTCATTTCCTTGATTTTTATGACCACACATGTTATTGTTAGAGTTGATATGAGAACAATTGGCATCTAATGATTGTTAGAATAGATATTATGAGCATAACCTCATGATTTCTATATGTTACTCTCATTTCCAAGATTTTTATAACAACGCATGTTATTGCTTAGAGTTGATATGAGAACAGTAGTACTCTAAGTGCTTTGGTAGAATATGAGTAGGCTTTGTCATAGCTGTTTTCCTCTCATTGTTACATGATGTTCGAACCATGACATATTGCTAGAATATGAAAGTCATTGGCTTATTTTTTAACTTGGGGTATGATTATGACCATGGCATTGCAATTCTCTGTATATGATATGTGTCACTGTTATAATAATCTTAATTCCACACATACTCTGAACATGATTTTTTATTTTTGTCCTTTTGGTCTCCAATTTGAATTGTTGCAGCAGATGCAAATGCGCTGGCCTTCATGATTCCAGGACCTGGAATCATACCAGCCGATGGGTGGTGGTTCATTGCTCGTTCAGCTGACGTTGGTCATTTGATGCACATTCGCACGTACCAAATTGAACAAACCATTACATCAAGCCACATGTAGTACAGTGCCTGGGGCGTTCGTCACATTGATGGCTATGGCTGCTTCGTGTTCGAGAAAGATCCCTGCTCCGTTGGGCCATGCGTATTCAACTGGGGGCAGGTTTACAGCCTCGGCAACCACTCCATGTTCCTCGGGCTCAATTATCCGATCATCCAACCAATCTTCAATCATATCACCGGCGATGATTACTGTGCTATTCAACTTCCATTCGCCAGGGCTGACTGTGTTTACACATCATACCATGGTTTCATGAATCACCATATCCAGAGATTCGTCGACACAACTTGTTGCTAGATAACCTTCAGTGTGTGAAAGGCATCAAGCTTCCATGCGATGGATGGCTTTTGCAAACCCGACATGCGGCGATGTGGTTCATGCCAACAACAAATATGCATAACTGGATTCGTACTGATATCTAGACTGAGCCATGTATTCTGCTGATGTAGCATGACCCTCTTTTGTTGGATATTATGTACTGTTGTTAGTTTGAAGCACTCCTATGGTTTGAAGAATAGATACCTTTCTGGGATCAAGTGCATCCTAAATCACCTCCATACGATGTACTGATAATGATATATACATATATATATATATAGACGGTCTATTATGCTAATATTAGCAGAATAACTATTCTGATAACACTTCCACACTGCACGTTCAACGCAAGTGCACGTCATTCTTTGAACCAAGTGTGCTGCAGCACTAACACGAGTGAACTTCTCGTCGGAAAAAAATTGCACGCGTTGTTTTTTCGGTACTGTTTTCTCTCTAATTTTTTTAATCGTTTATCGGAATGCGGCGTGCAATATAGCATTGAAAATCTATGGATTAGGCGCAACTTCGACATGTTGAACACTTTTCGAGATTCCACACGGTTTAAGAGCAGTTTTGAAAATGGCGCGGCCCATGACGAGTGGCAGCAAGCGTTTTTTCACGATTTCTTCTAAACCGCTCATCGGAACGAAGTAAATGATACACCGTTGGAAAGATATCGTCGAGGCACATCTTTTCATATTTATTATTTTCTCTAATTCGTTACGGTTTAAGAGCAGTTTCAAATTTACTAAATCGTGGAACTCTGTTTTTCAAAAAAAAATCGATACTGTTTTCGCTCTAGTTTTTTAACCGTTTGTTGAAACGAGGCGTGTAATATATCATTTAAAAGCTATGGACGAGGCGCAACTTTCATGTGTTGCAATGTTTTTGAGATTCCTTACGGTTTTAAGTTAATTTTGAAAATTGTGTGGCGGACGATGAGTGGCAGCGGCCGTTTTTCGAGTAATTTTTACAAACCGCTGGTCGGAATGATTCAAACAATACGCCATTGGAAATATATCGACGAGGCGCAACTTTTTCATGTAGAACACTCCCTCTAATTCTTTACGGTTTAAGAGGAATTTTGAATTTACCGAAATGCGAACACTCTATTTTTCGCTACACCCAAAACGACGTGGGTAGTTCATCCGACTGAAAACCGCACTGCATCGGATGAAAAACCGCACTGCAGCACACGTGTTATAGAACTGCATGGTTTCTTTTATTCAAACATAATTTTTTCAAGGACGAGAAAGTAGAGTGCACTTCACATCGGGTGTAAATGAAACACAACACTATCAAGAAATGAACCGCATTACTTTTTTTCGCTTCCGTAACAATTGTTTTGCACCTACGGGATGAACAACATCATATGGTCGACCGCACTGTTTCAGAATGAAAACCGCACTGCATCGGACGGGCAAGCGAGCTACATAATTTCTTTTGTCGAACGTAATTTTTCTCAGACGAGTTTTTGTTGTCTTTTTTTAACATTTTTTATGAACGAGAATGGACTGCAGAGTCGAGGGCAAGTGAGCCGCGACATATATCGAAGTGAACCGCATTATTATCTTGTTGTTTCCCTAAAATTTTCGCATTTTTCATTTTTCATGTTGGGTGCAAGTGAACAGTATCACTCTCAAAAGTGAACCGCATCCGAGAACCAAGCGCACTGCAAGTGTTGATGTAGTTAACTGAATTTTGAGACACACAAAACAAATTGCACTTCATACAGAGTAGTAATGAGCTGCTACACAAATGAAGTGAAGTACATTCTTTTTGTCTCTTCAAACAAATTTATTCAAGACCGTGAGCATCACGCCACCACACTACAAGCACCCTCGCCGGTGGGCTGCACACCCAGCCGCACCTCAATGACGAGCCAGGAGAACTGCACTGTTGCGCCTATTGCGCCCAAACGAAATCTGAAAAGGCACCGCAAATATTCCTGAACCTCAACTACTACATAACCGCAGCGCAACTTCTGTTGTTTGGGAAGAAAGGAACCACCACGCCGTCTCCGCCGGTGTCACGCAATACCATGGTTCCCGGTGCAGCAGAGCAGCAAAAAAGGAGCAGTGCAGCCAGCGCCATGTTATCTCACAATGAACTGCAAAGCAATATTTTAGTGAGCTGCAAAAAAAATATCAAAGGAGCTGCACACTGAAAACACTACAAAATGCAAGAACATGTCAATGCAATGCATGGAACATGCTCGCCGAAGCGCTCGCCAGTGAACTGCACGTTGCGCCAAACTGGAAACACTACACAAATGCTTCTGAATGGCAACAACCATGGATGGTATTAGCACGGCGAACTCCACGGCATCGCCATCCGTACTGCATGTCATGGGTGGCTGGGACATGCGCCCGGGAAGGTAATAGCAAGCTACATAGGGGGATCACTGGTGGGAGACCATCAACCAGATCGGCGGCAGAAAACAGCGGCACCGCGTGGCCGGATCCAGGGTTGTCAGTGGTGTGCGAGCAGGGGGCGCCATGAACCCAGATCCCATCATCGTCGTCCTCTAAGTAGGCTGCCGCGACGCCTAGTTGGGTGGCAGTCGCCCCCTCTCTATAGATCGACCGATGCAGGAGAGGTAGGGCAGATCCACGGAGCAACGCCCGCCGAGGTAGGTGATTGGTTGCGTAGGAGGCAAGATCCGGGGGGGCGCCAGGGACTGGAGGCAGGGTGCATCTGGCGTTGGGGGCCAGTGGAGGGGCGACGCCGTGCCGCATATGGATACGATGCTGGGCGGAGACGCGCTCGCATGAATGGGGAAAGATGGTTGGGTAAGGGGGCTAGTGAAAGGCGATGGAGAGGTGGTGGGCATGAGCGGGGCTTGGGGAAGGGTCGCCGGTGAGGGAGGACGAGGGTTGCATCCCAGATCTGGGGCAGCCACCGCATCGGGACGCCGGGCAGACGCGGCCGAGGCTGTGGATGGGGTCGGGCGGCGTCGCGCCGCGGGGCAGGGGTCGTTGACGCCGGCGAGCGCATGGCGGGGCAGCGGCCATGGCTATGGCGGGGCAGGGCCGGGGCCGTCGCTGGGCGGCGCTGCGGGTCGGTGCCGGACGGGAGGAGTAGGAGGCGGGGCGGCTCTTGACGGGAGGAGGAGGAGGCGTGGCGGTGCCGGGCAAGAGGAGGAGGCTGGGCGGCGTCGGCCGGGAGGAGGAGGAGGAGGCAGGGCGGCGTGGGGAAGGAGGTCGTGAGATGCTGGGATGGGAGGTGGAGGTTGTGCGGCAGAGAGCTAGGAGGTGGTGGTCGTGGGGAGTGGATGGAGAGGCACGGGGTGAGAGGGGAGTTGGTGCCCGAACAGATAAGGTGGGAGTTGGTGCAGTTTGGTGGTTCGTTTTGTAGCTACAGCGGTACATGGGTGTGTTAGCAGAATAAGGTGGGGATGTGCAGAATAAGGGTCTTAAGGGGTGTTATCATAATAGACCCATCCTATATATATATATATATATATATATATATATATATATATATATATATATATCAATTAGGCTTCAAGTGCGTACTTGTTAGTTGACCACTTATATGTCGAAATTTTTCATCATTCACTTAAAACAGTCGATTGATCATACATTGAGTACCATATAACTGGAATTAACCAATGCAAGTTGAAGAAGGATTGGCCGGTGCTGCCGGCTGGTGTCAAGTTCGATCCCACGTATCAGGAGCTGATCCAGCACCTTGAGGCCAAAGTGAGTGCTGACAGCGTGAGATCTCACCCTCTCATTGATTTTTTTTCATACCAACCATTGACAGCGAGCACGGCATATGGTATACCCATCCTGAGAAACATCCAGGTAAGACACCGATCGGCCGTCTACTTGCACAAACATATTTCTTTGTTTATAGCTCTATTTTTCTTTTTAGACGCAGACCTAGTGAAGCAATTACAATTTGACAGTTAATAAAAAGTGAAACTAGTGACTGCAACATGCCAAAGATGTTATGAAAATGCCAACTACATACACTAAAACCTGTATTCGACAATACTGCAGGTATCACACTGAGTGGCCTAAGCAAGCATTTCTTCCATCGCAATTCCAGGGCGTTCAAAAGGGGCACCTGGACGCGTCGTAAGATACAGTCGGAGTGCAGCATGAACGTGATGTGGCACAAGAGCATCAATACCTTGCCGGTGATGGTCAACGACCGGCAGACGGGCAGCAAAAAGGTTCTGGTGCTGCACACCAACAAGAACTTCGACCAGCAGAGGACCGACTGGGTGATGCACCAGTACCACCTCGAGGGCCTGGAGCAAGAGAAGGAGCGGGAGCTGGTCCTCTACAAGATTTTCTATCAAACGATCACTAGAGCCAGAAGTAAAAAGATTATAAGTTAGTTTGGTATTGGTACTTGTACTACCTTGTCGTCCGCAAGTTGGTATTGTTGTTAACGATGTTTTGGTATGAACTTGGCATTTTCTTCCAACCATCATGCCGAGGGTTGACGTGGATATAAAGCTGAATCATTTGTTTCGAAACGAATTTTCAGGCACCTGATTTTTATTTGATGGGTAGCATAAGCACCTGCCGTTCGAATTCCTAGTTCTACAAATTTTTCGAAGCAAGTGCATGCATTCATTATCATGATGAAAAAACAATATCCCTGCTGCATCCCAGTTATCAGTCTGTACTTGCAGAATTCTCTCGTTTATTGAGCAGGTATATTGTTTTTTCAGGTCGAGCAAGTTTCAACTGAGTTGTAGACTGCCCAGGCTTGGTTTTGTTTTTAATAGGCCCAGCCCGTGACGACAACAGGGCACAAAGATCCAGCAAGTATCTACTGGCCTCTGGCCCGCCAGCGTTAGTTATATTTTGTCTTACAACATCCACAAGCAGTTTTTTTACTGAATCAAACACACAACCCAGTTCTATTTTTCTCTTGAAACGCATGTCCTACATCTGTTTTCTAATCTCTACCTATAGTTTTACTAGTTCATATACACGTATCATTATCTTGAAAATACATAAAATTCCCTTTTCATATTTACATCCTTATTTTTTTCCTCCCAGCGCTGACTTTTTTACCACTGGTTTTCCCTTAAACCAACTCAATTGTCCCACGTCTTATTTGCTTAGAAAAACAAAAGAATTTTTTTGGCAAATCAATAAGTTCTTAGAAAAATGTTTATCATTTTGGGATTACAATAGTTCGGACACCACCGAAATATGCAAAATAAGGTTGAACTTTTTGACCGTGGTCCTGGGCAAAAAATGGGCTGTAATAAATTACTTAAGAATAAGCAAATGGGCTCCAAATTGTTAAAAAATAGCAAATGGGCTCTATGTTGTTTTCCACGATTTGGAGGCTGACTTGTGGGCCTACTAAGTTCATGCGTACACAAGGTTTCTCGAAAAAGAAACTTAGTCAACAATCGACTCTACCAGCGTTAGACCGTTAGATGTCAATCTAACGGCAATCGTGCTTCTTCAGTCTCTGATCTTCCTGCCACAGTCGCCCAAACCAGCGTCGTTGGAACCGCCTGCTCCCGCCTCCCGTGGCCGGCTGTGCTGCCACGCAGGCCTCACGGCCCCACCATACTCGCATCCCTGGCCTGTCTATCCCTCTACTCACCCACACCTCCTGTTATTTTTCGGCGATGGCAGCCGAACCAGTCAACCCTTGTACTCTCCACCATGTGGGTAGCCATTGTCGTGTCCTCCCCGGCACTGTGTCGTTCCCTTCGTAGGCCTCGCTGTCGTCCACCGCCCTGGTGCTCTCGGTGCGGCGTGGTCAACGTGGTCAACGAACAACATCCATCGGAAGTGGACTATACATGGAGAGGCTGACAGCTGGGTCCACGGCCGCACACAAGGAAATGCCTCCTTATTACGCCCAAAATAATGATTCCTCCACCTCACATCTGGGACCCACCGGAAAGGCCTCTGTATTTCATGAAAAAATGCTCCCTCCGCTGACAAGTCGGACCCACCACCAATATCTTCGCATGCAAGGAAGTGCCTCCTTATTGCGCACAAAAAAATGAATATCCCCTACCACCTGGGACCCACCATAGTGGGAGGCTAACTTGTGGGCCTACTAAGTTGATGAGGACGGAGGGCTTTGTCAACTTAGTCAATATATGAACGATTCTAGCTCCAGTGACCGTACGATGTCCATCCAACGGACGTAGTGCTTCTTCAACCTCTGGTCTTCTTGCTCCTGCCGCCCAAACCAGCACCGGTCATGCCACGTGCTCCTGCCTCCCGTGGCTGGTTGTGATGCCGCGGAGGCCTCACCGCCCCCTACTACTCCCACTGCTAGCCAGGTCATCCCTCTACTCAACCACAACCCCTGTTATTCTACGGCGACGGCAGCCTCACACCGCAGCCGAACTAGTGAACCCATGTACTCCCCTACGAGTGGGAATCCACTGCCACCTCTTCCCCGGCTCCGCGTCGTCCCCTTCCTAGGCCTCGCCATCGTCCACCACCCTGGTGCTCTCGGCGTGGTGTGGTCAACGTGGTCAAGGAATGACTTCCATCGGAAGAGTACTGTACATTGATAGGCTGACAGCTGGATCCACGGCAGCCGCAAGGAATTGGCTCCTTATTACGTGCAAAATAATTATTCCTCCAGCTGACAGCAGGGACCCATCGGGCGGGCCACTGTATTTCACGAAAAAACATTTCCCCCCTGACTGCTGGGACCCACCAGTTACATCTTCGCACGCAAGGAAGTGCGTCCATATTACAGGCAAAAAAACGATTCGCCCCCCTAACTGCTGGGACCCACCAGCTACATCTTCGCACGCAAGGAAGTGCCTGACAGTCAGGACCCACCTGGTTGAAGCGTACATAGTGTTTTCATTCTGGTCGCGAACGTTTACATACTGGTCGATGTAGAGGCGCGCACGTGTCATAGTAGAGGCGCGCACATAGCATGTACACGTACGTACAGCGGCCAGTGTGCAAGAAATAAAATACGGCCATGTAGGTACATACGGGTGGGGTCTCGAACGCCTACTCGCACATACGTATGGCTAGGGCTCGTGTACAAGGCTGGGTCGGAACGGAGAAACTGCGTCGTCGCCGTGTTCATGGGGAGCCAGTTGGCTGGGTCGGAACGGAATGCATCGTCATGTTTGATACGTCTCCAACGTATCTACAATTTATGAAGTATTCATGCTATTATATTATCTGTTTTGGATCTTTAATGGGCTTTATTATACACTTCTATACTATTTTTGGGACTAACCTATTAACCGGAGGCCCAGTCCAAATTGATGTTTTCTTGCCTATTTCAGTGTTTCGCAAAAAAGGAATATCAAACAGAGTCCAAACGGAATGAAACCTTCGGGAGCGTTATTTTTGGAATGGAAGCAATCCAAGAGACTTGGAGTAGACGTCAGGGAAGCTTCGAGGTGGCCACGAGGGTCAGGGGCACGCCCTACCCCCTAGGCGCGCCCCCCACCCTCGTGGGCCCCTCGTGGCTCCCTGACCGACTTCCTTCTCCTATATATGTTCATATACCCCGAAAACATCCAGGAGCACAATAGATCGGGCGTTTCACCGCCGCAAGCCCCTATAGCCACCAAAAACCAATCGAGACCCTGTTTTGGCACCCTACCAGAGGGGGGATCCCTCACCGGTGGCCATATTCATCATCTCGGCGCTCTCCATGACGAGGATGGAGTAGTTCACCATCGGGGCTGAGGGTGTGTACCAGTAGCTATGTGTTTGATCTCTCTCTCTCTCGTGTTCTTGAGAAGGTACGATCTTGATGTACTATGAGCTTTGCTATTATAGTTGGATCTTATGATGTTTCTCCCCCTCTACTCTCTTTTAATGGGTTGAGTTTTCCCTTTGAAATTATCTTATCGGATTGAGTCTTTAAGGATTTGAGAACACTTGATATATGTCTTGCATGTGCTTATCTGTGGTGACAATGGGATATTCACGTGATCTACTTGATGTATGTTTTGGTGATCAACTTGCGGGTTCAGTGACCTTGTGAACTTATGCATAGGGGTTGGCACATGTTTTCGTCTTGACTCTCCGGTAGAAACTTTGGGGCACTCTTTGAAGTACTTTGTGTTGGTTGAATAGATGAATCTGAGATTATGTGATGCATATCGTATAATCATGCCCACTGATACTTGAGATGACATTGGAGTATCTAGGTGACATTAGGGTTTTGGTTGATTTGTGTCTTAAGGTGTTATTCTAGTACGAACTCTATGATAGATCGAACGGAAAGAATAGCTTCGTGTTATTTTACTACGGACTCTTAAATAGATCGATCAGAAAGGATAACTTTGAGGTGGTTTCGTACCCTACAATAATCTCTTCATTTGTTCTCCACTATTAGTGACTTTGGAGTGACTCTTTGTTGCATGTTGAGGGATTGTTATATGATCTAATTATGTTATTATTGTTGAGAGAACTTGCACTAGTGAAATTATGAACCCTAGGCCTTGTTTCCTAGCATTGCAATACCTTTTTATGCTCACTTTTATCATTAGTTACCTTGCTGTTTTCATATTTTCATATTACAAAAACCTATATCTACCATCCATATTGCACTTGTATCACCATCTCTTCGCCAAACTAGTGCACCTATACAATTTACTATTGTATTGGGTGTGTTGGGGACACAAGAGACTCTTTGTTATTTGGTTGCAGGGTTACTTGAGAGAGACCATCTTCAACCTACGCCTCCCACGGATTGATAAACCTTAGGTCATCCACTTGAGGGAAATTTGCTACTGTCCTACAAACCTCTGCACTTGGAGGCCCAACAACGTCTATAAGGAGAAGGTTGCGTAGTAGAAATCAAGCTCTTTTCTGGCGCCGTTGCCGCGGAGGTGAGTGCTTGAAGTTATATCTTTAGATCTTGCAATCGAATCTTTTAGTTTCTTGTTTTATCACTAGTTTAGTTTATAAACAAAACTACAAAAAATGGAATTGAGTATGCCTCATACGCTTCATCTTTTTAATATCTTTCGTGAGAATGATGGTAAGGAAAATTGTGCTCGAGTGCTAGAAGAAGAAGTCTATAAAATGTTTGGCACTAAATCTTTGAATGCGAGCATGATTGCAATATTATTAGTATGAATTCTTTGAATACCCATGATGCTAATGATATGCAAAGCCACAAGCTTGGGGATGCTATGTTTGATGAATAAGATATTTTTTGTCCCGCAAGTTTTGATGAGAATATTTATTATGATGAAAGCATGCCTCCTATTTATGATGATTAAATTGATAAAAGTGGATTTGGAGAGGTCATGGCTTTGTTTAGTGATGAATCCACTGTTTCGGAAGAGGTACCAAATGATTATGAGAACAAAGTTGCTATCTATGATGATTATTGTGATGACTTCTATGCTATTAAGAATAATGATAACCATAAAACTTGTTATCATGATTTTAGTTTTCAATTGGATTATGCCTCACATAATAGTTATTTTGTTGAGTTTTCTCCCACTACTATTGATGAGAATAAATTTACTTATGTCGAGAGTAGTAAAATTTCAATGCAAGTAGATCATGAAAACAATGCTTTATGTGATGGTTATATTGTTGAATTCATTCATGATGCTACTGAAAATTATTATGAGGGAGGAATATATGCTTGTAGGAATTGCAATAATATCAAGTTTCCTCTCTATGTGCTTAAAGTTTTGAAGTTATGCTTGTTTTGCCTTCCTATGCTAGTTGATTATTGTTCCCATAAGTTGTTTGCTCACAAAATCCCCATGCATATGAAGTGCGTTATACTTAAATGTGCTAGTCATATTCTTCATGATGCTCTCTTTATGTTTCAATTCTTAACTTTTATGTGAGCATCATTGAAATCATCATGCCTAGCTAGGGGCATCAAACGTTAGCGCTTGTTGGGAGGCAACCCAATTTTATTTCTGTTCCTTTGCTTTTGCTCCTGTTTAGTAATAAATAATTCATCTAGCCTATTTTTAGATGTGGTTTTATGTTTTAATTAGTGTTTGTGCCAAGTAGAACCTTTGGGAAGACTTGGGTGAAGTCTTTGTGATCTTGCTGTAAAAAACAGAAACTTTAGCGCTCAAGAGATTAGATGCCATGTTTTACTGGAGATAGATTTTAGGTTGATTCTTTTTGCTGATAATTAATAGACAAATTACTCAGGTCCACCAATTTATTTCAGAATTGTTGGAGTTACATAAGTATTCTAATGATACAGATTGCTACAGACTGTTCTGTTTTTGACAGATTCTGTTTTCTATGTGTTGTTTGCTTATTTTGATGAATCTATGAGTAATATCGGAGGGCATGAACCATAGAGAAGTTGTAATACAGTATATATCACACCAATATGAATTTAGAATGAGTTAACAATAGTACCTAAGTGGTAATTTATTTTCTTATACTAACGGAGCTTACGAGTTTTCTGTTGAGTTTTGTGTTGTGACGTTTTCAAGTTTTGGGTAAAGATTTGATGGACAATGGAATAAGGAGTGGCAAGAACCTAAGCTTGGGGATGCCCAAGGCACCACAAGGTAATATTCAAGGACAACCAAGATCCTAAGCTTGGGGATGCCCGGAAGGCATCCCCTCTTTCGTCTTCGTTCATCGGTAACTTTACTTGGAGCTATATTTTTATTCACCACATAATATGTGTTTTGCTTGGAGCGTCATTTTATTTCATTAGTATTTTCTTGCTGTTATTTAGAATAATTTTTTGCATCTATATTTTCAATAAAAATGTCAAGGATAGCCTTTACCATGCTTATTTTGCAAGTATACATGTTGCTGTTTCAAAACAGAAAGTTTACCGCTGTTGCAAAAATTCCCTAGAAAAGTCAGAGAATGATATAATATTGAAACTTTTTGCATATTGAGCTCTGATAAATATTCTACAGTGTAGTATTTTTCTCATAGTTTTTGGAGTTAGGGAAGTATGGTGAATCTTGCATTCTTTACAGACTGTACTGTTTTGGCAGATTGCTGTTATGTTTGCATTGTTTGCATATGTTTGCTTGTTTAATGATTCTATTTGAGGATAGGAGTATTAAATATGCAGAGGAATTTAGTATGCAATGTTGAAAAATAATTTTAGTGATTTGTTACAGTAGAAAATGATAAGGTTTTTGCATTGGTTTATACTAACGTATCTTACGAGTTCTTGTTGAGTTTGGTCTGGATGAAGCTTTCGAGATTTAGGAAACCAAGATATAAAAGGAATTAAGGATACACAAAAGCTCAAGCTTCGGGATGCCCAAGGCACCCCAAGATAATATTTCAAGAAGTCTCAAGCATCTAAGCTTGGGGATGCCCCGGTAGGCATCCCACCTTTCTTCTTCAACAATTATCGGTTAGTATCGGTTGAGCCTAAGTTTTTGCTTCTTCACATGTTGTGTGCTATCATTGAAATGTCATTTTGTTTTGTTTTGCTTGCTGCTTGAATAATATTCCAAGATCTGAAATTCTTAAATGAGAGAGAGTCTTCACATAGCTACATAGTTATTTAACTACTCATTGATCTTCAGTTATATCTTTTCAGAGTAGTTTGTCATTTACTCGTGTGCTTCACTTATATCCTATGAGTAAATGGTTGAATGAGTTGAATATCATAAATCTGAAATTATATATGTTTCATATGCTTACCCCATGGGGAATAATGACTTCACATATAATAAGTAGAGGTGGTAAATTTATTGAATGTTAGCAAACATTGTATTGGTCACTTGAACAATTCATGAAAGAATATTGAAGGAAGAGAGATTTCACATATAAATATACTATCTGGGACATCTTTTGTAATTGTGAGCACTCATTAAAATATGACATGCTAAAAGGTTGGTATTGGACAAGGAAGACAACGTAATGGGTTATGTTTTCCTATATCTGAAATGTTATATTGTCTTGGATCATCCAACATGTTGAGCTTGCCTTTCTCTCTCATGCTAGCCAAATTCTTTGCACCAAGTAGAAATACTACTTGTGCTTCTGAACATCCCTTAAACCAATTTTGCCATGAGAGTTCACCATACCTACCTAAGGATTGAGTAAGATCCTTCAAGTAAGTTGTCATCGGTGCATGCAATAAAAATTGCTCTCTAAATATGTATGATCTATTAGTGTGAAGAAAATAAGCTTTATACGAACTTGTGATAGGGAAGAAATAAAAGCGACGGACTGCATAATAAAGGTCTTTATCACAAGCGGCAATATAAAGTGACATTCTTTTGCATTAAGATTTTGTGCATCCAACCATAAAAGCGCATGACAACCTCTGCTTCCCTCTGTGAAGGGCTTATCTTTTACTATTATCTTCTACCCTTATGCAAGAGTCATGGTGATCACCACCTTTCCTTTTTACATTTTTTTCCTTTGGCAAGCACTTTGTGTTGGGGTGATCTGGATATATATATCCACTTGGATGTAGGCGTTCATAAATTATTATTGTTGACATTACCCTTGAGGTAAAAGGTTGGGAGGCGAAACTATAAGCCCCTATCTTTCTCTGTGCTCGATTAAAACTTTGAACCCATAAATATCACGTGCGTGTTAGCAATTGTGAAAGATTAAATGATAGTTGAGTATGTGGAGTTTTCTTAATCAAAGCTTTGACATAGACCCTTCCTAAAAATAAGATGAATTGCAATTGTTTGATGACTGAGAATGAAGTTTGCTAGTTTTCAAGAAATTTTATGGTCTATGCTTTAACATGAGAAGAGCTTGTTACTTGATCATGAAAAGTTTTATGAGATGAGCTACTATTCTATATAATGATGCTAGGAAAGGTGACTGAAATTATCATGGACCAAACTTGTGCACCTGCTAGCATTCACACTTCATAAATTCTTTCTTTTATCATTTACCTACTAGAGGACGAGCAAGAATTAAGCTTGGGGATGCTGATTCGTCTCCAACGTATCTATAATTTATGAAGTATTCATGCTATTATATTATCTATTTTGGATGTTTAATGGGCTTTATTATATACTTTTATATTATTTTTAGGACTAACCTATTAACCGGAGGCCCAACCCAAATTGTTGTTTTCTTGCTTATTTCAGTGTTTCGCAGAAAAGGAATATCAAACGGAGTCCAAACGGAATGAAACCTTCAGGAGAATTATTTTTGAAACGGAAGCAATCTAGGAGACTTGGAGTACATGTCAGGGAAGCTTCGACGTGGCCACGAGGGTCAGGAGCGCGCCCTACCCCCCTGGGCGCGCCCCCACCCTCGTGGGCCCCTCGTGGCTCCCCTGACCGACTTCCTTCGCCTATATATGTCCATATACCCCGAAAACATCCAGGAGCACAATAGATCGGGAGTTCCGCCGCCGCAAGCCTCTGTAGCCACCAAAAACCAATCGGGACCCTGTTCCGGCACCCTGCCGGAGGGGGGATCCCTCACCGGTGGACATCTTCATCATCCCGGCGCTCTTCATGATGAGTAGGGGGTAGTTCACCCTCGGGGCTGAGGGTATGTACCAGTAGCTATGTGTTTGATCTCTCTCTCTCTCTCTCTCTCTCTCTCTCTCTCTCGTGTTCTTGAGATGGTACGATCTTGATGTACCGCGAGCTTTGCTATTACAGTTGGTTCATATGATGTTTCTCCCCCTCTACTCTCTTGTAATGGATTGAGTTTTCCCTTTGAAGTTATCTTATCGGATTGAGTCTTTAGTGATTTGAGAACACTTGATGTATGTCTGGCATGTGCTTATCTGTGGTGACAATGGGATATTCACGTGATCTACTTGATGTATGTTTTGGTGATCAACTTGCGGGTTGAGTGACCTTGTGAACTTATGCATAGGGGTTGGCACACGTTTTCATCTTGACTCTCCGGTAGAAACTTTGGGGCACTCTTTGAAGTACTTTGTGTTGGTTGAATAGATGAATCTGAGATTGTGTGATGCATATCGTATAATCATGCCCACGGATACTTGAGGTGACATTGGAGTATCTAGGTGACATTAGGGTTTTGGTTGATTTGTGTCTTAAGGTGTTATTCTAGTACGAACTCTATGATAGATCGAACGGAAAGAATAGCTTCATGTTATTTTACTACGGACTCTTGAATAGATCGATCAGAAAGGATAACTTTTAGGTGGTTTCATACCCTACAATAATCTCTTCATTTGTTCTCCACTATTAGTGACTTTGGAGTGACTCTCTGTTGCATGTTGAGGGATTGTTATATGATCTAATTATGTTATTATTGTTGAGAGAACTTGCACTAGTGAAAGTATGAACCCTAGGCCTTGTTTCCTAGCATTGCAATACCTTTTACGCTCACTTTTATCATTACTTACCTTGCCGTTTTTATATTTTCATAATACAAAAACCTATATCTACCATCCATATTGCACTTGTATCACCATCTCATCGCCGAACTAGTGCACCTATGCAATTTACCATTGTATTGGGTGTGTTGGGGACACAAGAGACTCTTTGTTATTTGGTTGCAGGGTTACTTGAGAGAGACCATCTTCAACCTACGCCTCCCACGGATTGATAAACCTTAGGTCATCCACTTGAGGGAAATTTGCTACTGTCCTACAAACCTCTGCACTAGGAGGCCCAACAACGTCTACAAGAAGAAGGTTGCATAGTATACATCAGTGTTCATCGGGAGGGCTTTGACGGAACAGCCGTTGGAAACGAGGCCTGGCATACCGCAGAACGGAGGAAACGGCCTTGTGTTCGATCGGCCACATTCGAAATGGGATCTTGTTCATCGTGAGGGGTCTGGCGTACCGCAAAACGGAGGAAACGGACTTTTGTTGGACCTCCTACGGTTGAAACAGGGTCCTGTTGATCGGGAGGGGTGTGGTGTACCGCAAAACGGAGGAAACAGACTTGTGTTGGAGCGCTACGGTCGAAACGGGGGTCCTGTTCATTGCGAGGGGTGTGGCGTACCACAAAACGGGACTCCACGGGGTACTGTTCATCTCCACCGTCGACCTCCTCCAACCTTCACAGGCTACTGTTCATCCACCGTCGACCTCCTCCGGCGTCCACCTATGATTGTTCATCCATGGGCTCATGTTCATCCAGCCTCCACTGCGCGCTCCTCCATCGGCTACTGTTCAACCAGCCCTCGCCACGGGTTCCTGTTCAACCACCCACTACTAGGGAAAACCTTATACACAGAATCTTAGCAGCAGCGCGGCTCAAAAAGAGGCGGTACTACTAATTAGTAGTAGCGATCTTCCAAAAAGCGTGCTGCTGATGAAAATTTAGCAGTAGCGCTTGATGGATAAACCGCGCTACTACAAAAATGTGCCGACAGAATCCAACAACCTTAGCTTACCAGCTGCGCGGTGGTGCGACGTGCGCTACTGCTAAAGCAATAGTAGTAGCGCGCTTTTTTCACGTAGGACACGCCTGAAGATGCCGCCTCAACACATGCTCAACTAGCCGGGGTCATACAATGCTTAGCCCGACAATACTGGGGCAGGGGTTAAGGAAGGGTCTGGAAGGTGTGCCCAAGAAAAAGGAGAGGAAGAGACCGGGGAAGATAGCTGCCTCCAAACTAGCCAGAGCACATAGCAGCCAGACGATGGATTCTGAAGAGTGTGTACCCGTGAAAGGTGCGGCCATGTTCCATCTCACAGGCGAGCCGATGCTACCGCCGAAACTGCTGGAGGCACTATCAGGGGATCTCAGGAGACTGCACGACCATTTGCTGTCGACTAAGAAAAGCCTACTAGCCTCGAAGGATCCAGGATATCCGACATACGTGGCTCGTGTGCCTGAGGGGAAGTGCTACGTCGACACACGGCCTGCGGAGGTGTTCTTCCTGCGGTTTGACCATATATTTGAGATGTTTTTGACAAGGCGGCTCGATTTTACAATTGTCTACCTTTTTGCGCTACATATGAGCTCCATCATGAAGAGAGAAGAAGTCTCAAAAATCTGTGTGGCGGATCCGTACTACATGCACGAGTCTTTCTTGAGTCTCGGTGACTTTGAGCGTGAAACTTCTAGGGAGTACCTCCAAAACTTCATGGTACAGAATAAGGACCAGGAAATTGTCCTCCTGCCTTATCATCCAAAGTAAGTCAGTTCCGGACAACCCTTTCATACATTTCAATCATTCCTTCTCACTCATATGGAGAATAATTTGAGGTGTCTTTTCCCCGCAGCAATGGGCACGCCGTCCTTATCGTTCTTTACCCGCGAGTCTCCCACGCCGTGTATTTTGACCCTTCCGGAGACTACGAGAAAAAGGACTACACCCACATAATGAATATTCTAGATGATGCTCTCCAAGGCTTCAGCATTAGAGGTGGCCACATGCAGATCAGGAAACAAAGGAACAAGAAGATGGGTTTCGCGCATAAAACTAACTTCTCCTGCATCCATCTCCCAAAACCAAGCAAGAAGGATGGATTCTACATCGTCCATCTCATGATTGAGTTCAGCATGAATCACCAAAAGCTTCGCATGACAAGCAAAAATGATGATCATATCCACAAGTGGCTAGAATCTCATGGAGAAGCGGGTTATAAACTTAGAGATGACTTCTTTCGCATCCAAAGGGACATTGCGACGATTATCATGAAAGAAGTCGTCGATGAGAAGGGAATGTTCCACCATGGCCCTATATCGCAAGCTGACGTCCGAACTCGCATAGGCATGCAACGCCTAGACCTCACGATGTCCAAGAAGCTAGGGTCCATCCTCGATGATATGGAAGGATGGAACTTCTAGTGATTTACGATGCCGATGACGATGATATGTGTTGGTTGAACTTGTATACTTTCTGTAGCGATGAAACTTTGTGATGTCCACGGTCCCTGCCGAACTTGTGTAACGCTACTTTGTTAGTTTGCGTATGATGACCTGTGTACCTCTAGTTAATTAGTTTGCATACTGTATGTTGCATCTAGTTGCTAACCCTTTCTTTTTCATGTTGCTCTAGTATATTTTGTTGCATATGAGTGTACATCCTTTTCATGAAGATGCATCTCTAATAGGTACCTAGTTTCTTGATGGCGAGATGGCAGTGCTATGTCGTGTACAAAGGGAAGGTTCCGGGGGTGTACAACGAGTGGCAGGAGTGTCAGGCTCAAGTGAGTGGGGTCTCGAGCACCAGCCATAAAGGCTTCAAAAGCAGACAAGAAAGAGATGCTAGTTACTTGAGGTTCACGCTAGCGCGAGAGAGGACTCGTAACCGCCGCCTCATGTACTGCATAGTTCCGCTCTCACTCATAGTGATAGCTCTTCTCGCGTATACTATTGTTTAGATGGATGGCGTTGTAGTTGCAAGTATTCGAGACTTGCATGTATCGCTATTTTCGAGATGATGACGAGATACCACTTTGTGTTGGATGATGATTATGATGAGACTATTTGTATGTATATGCTATGATTACATTTGTGGTCTCGCAGTCATTTGTATGTGTATCATGATGACATTTGTATGTGCTAAAGATTCTTGTATAAAGCCTGTTCAAATACAAAACAAATATGTAGAAAAAAAATTCAAAAACTACTGAAATTAGTAGTAGTGAGTGGAGAAAAGTTAGCAGTAGCGTGACAGTAGCAGTAGAGCGTATAGGTAAAGCGCGCTAGAGCTATTAGCAGTAGCGAGCATCCATGTAGCACGCTTCTGCTACACTTGTATAGCAGTAGTGTGTGGGCGCACGCGTTGCTGCTACGTGTTAGCTGTAGCGCCTTATTAGTAGCGCCGGACCCCGCGCTACTGATATACCTAGAACCCGCGCTGCTACTAGGCTTTTCCCTAGTGACCCCTCCACGGGCTACTGTTCATCTAGCCCTCCACCGGCTACTGTTAAACTAGCCCTCCACCAGCTACTGTTCAACCTTCCCTCCACGGAGTTCTGTTCATCCAGCCCTTCACAGGGTCCTGTTCATCCAGCGACAACACCACGGGGTCTTATTCATCCAACCCCCACTAGGAACTGTTCATACAAACCCCCCAACAACGCTCACTGTTCATCTAGAGGCAACATCGATCGGCTTCATATAGCAGCAGTAGCAAAGGAATCGGTCGATCGGGTTCAGTTAACAGCCATCGATCGATCGCTTGGGTTCAGTAACGCGTAGCCTATACTGCAATTGCTCAGGTTCAGTAGGCGAACGCCTCACTCGGGTTCAGCTCGAGCCCAGCGCCTTGCACCCACGCGCGTGCGTGTACAGAGAAACGCGCAAACCTCTATGCATCGCTCGGCCCCGACCACCCACCATAACCGGGAACACCCTGATATTTTCCTCGCCCTTGCTTCTACCATGGTTTTTTCCGTCATGGACGGCCCAAAGAATGTCATGCAGCTGCGTCTCCAGCCCGCCCAGGACTAAAAGCCCATTTTATGTCATGATTTTTCATCATCGAAGTAGGAGCCCACCACATCTATGATGATACCGGGTTTTGCCACAATTATCGTCACAGAAGTGTCATAAGTATGACAGAAAAAAAATCGGCCCAAAATGTCACAGATGTGTCTTTTTTGTAGTGCATGCATAAGATGAAAAGCATGGGGGAGAGTGGAGCCCCTTACCCCAATCATTGGCAGTTCAGGATTGGTCTTCCCGGCAGTCCATTGATCATTATTCTTGTGGACGAGGTAGCCAGCATGCCACAAATCCACGCGATCCATCTTTCTCCAAAACCCATTCTCCGGAGCACCTCCAGAACAAATGGCCACTTGATCGAATTGAAAGCCTTTCTAATGTCAAGTTTGAGCATGATCGTGGGCCGCTTGAGAGCATGCAGACATCGCGCCATGCATTGTACCATCATGAAGTTATCATGTAGTGACCGGCCACGTATGAAGGTACTCTGGTGGTCTCCCACCAAGTGTGGAAGCTCCTCAGCAAGTATGACCGCCACCACCATGTCATATATTTTGATTGCGCCATGCATAAGACTGACAGGTCAGTAGTCCTTGATATCCACCGCACCCTCCTTCTTCGGCAGGAGAGTAACCACTGCTTTTTGATTGCCGCAAGACCCCTCATATCTCCACAATGAAAGTGCTCTAGCGCCCTCATGAAGTCTACCTTGATAATCTGCCAACACACCACATAAAACCTACCAGTGCCTGTTGGGACCTGGCGTCTTGTCAAGGGGCATGCTCTTAATCGTCCGCTCCACCTCATCCGCAGTAAAAGGTGACTCAAGGTGAGTGAGATCATGGGATGGGAGGTCAAGGGATTCCATATTGATGGCCGACACTCTCCTGGATGTGGTGCCAAGTAGCTCCTCGTAGTAATCAACCACAACGCTCGCAATGCTATCTCGGCCCGTGAAGATCTACCCATTTTGTTGCATGGTGGTGATGATGTTCTTCCTCTGTCTATGCCTCGCCTGCCTGTGGAAAAATTTCATGTTGGCATCGCCCTCACTTAGCTGTAGTAGCCTCGAACGCTGCCTCACTATGGTCCTGTCCAGTGAGCTAAGCCCGAGCAGTTTTCTCTTGAGCATTCGTCGCAAGTCATAATCCTGCTCCATGAGCACTCTATTCTCTGTAGCCACCTCCAACCTCCCAATAATCTCCATGGCAATCGCAATATGCAGCCCGACGTTCCCAATCCAGCGATCGCTCTAGCTATGGAGTGCCTTTGCAGTTGCTCTTAGCTTGTTATCCAACACAATAAAAGGGTTTCCTTCCTATGGCAGTGACTCCCACGCATCCTGCACCGCTTGCTGAAATCCCTCCACTTTTGGCCAAAAACATTCAAATTTGAATCTTCTGCCCAGGGCAAAATCCGCATCCAAATCCACTAGGAGAGGGCAGTGATCAGGCCCTGCAGTCCCCAACATTGTAAGCATGCTAGATGGGTCACGAAGATGTGATCGATCTTTTCCATAGTTGGGTCTCGCCGCTCATTTGACCAAGTATATCTTCTGCCATTAAGGTAGAGCTCCTTCATCTCTATCCTATTGAGGAGGGCTCGAAAGCGGCCCATCATCCGTCTATTGAGGTTAGCCTTATTCTTGTCCTCTGGGTTTACCAGGAGGTTGAAATCTCCTACCACTGCCCACGGGCCAGCATGGAGATCGCGAATGTCTCGGAGTTCCTGCATGAAGTTTACTTTCTCCGTGTCCCCTTGGGGGCCATAGACTCCGGTGAGCCACCAAGTTTGGGCTCTATCTCTACTCACAAGTGTTGTAATCGTGTTGTCCATCGTGTGGGGATTTGAGAGTGACACCACCAAAGGATCCCACGCAAGGAGGATTCCACCTCTAGTACCACTCCTGGAACATAGAAAAAACCCTCGAATTTATTTCCTAGGTAGTGCCTTACAATGTCATTTGAGATCACCTCCATCTTAGTTTCCTGGAGACATACAATGCTTACATTCGCTGCGTCCACCGCCTGGTAAATGGCATTCCTCCTCGCAGGTGATACGTCCATTTTGCATCATGCTTTTATATCAATAATTATTGCGTTATGGACTGATATTGCACGTTATGTCACAGTACTTATGGTTATTCTCTCTTATTTTACAAGGTTTACATGAAGAGGGAGAATGTCGGCAGCTGAGATTCTGGCCTAGAAAAGTAGCAAATATTAGAGACCTATTCTGCACAGCTCCAAAAGTCCTAAAACTCCACAGAAGTCATTTTTGGAATTAATAAAAAATACTGGCGAAGAAATCAGCGTCAGAGGGCCCACACCCTAGTCATGAGGGTGGGGGGCACGCCCACCCCCTTAGGGCGCGCCCCCCTGCCTCGTGGGCCCCCTGACAGGCCTCCGGTGCCCATCTTCTGCTATATGAGGTCTTTTACCCTGGAAAAAATCATAAGCAAGCTTATGGGACGAAACTCCGCCGCCACGAGGAAGAACCTTGGCGGAACCAATCTAGGGCTCCAGCGGAGCTGTTCTGCCGGGGAAACTTCCCTCCGGAAGGGGGAAATCATCACCATCATCATCACCAACGATCCTCTTATCAGGAGGGGATCAATCTCCATCAACATCTTCACTAGCACCATCTCCTCTCAAACCCTAGTTCATCTCTTGTATCAAATCTTTGTACCAAAACCTCAGATTGGTACCTGTGGGTTGCTAGTAGTGTTGATTACTCCTTGTAGTTGATGCTAGTTGGTTTATTTGGTGGAAGATCATATGTTCAGATCCTTAATGCATGTCAATACCCCTGTGATTATGAACATGAATATGATTTGTGAGTAGTACGTTTGTTCCTCAGGACATGGGAGAAGTCTTGCTATAAGTAGTCATGTGAATTTGGTATTCGTTTGATATTTTGATAAGATGTGTGTTGTCTATCCTCTAGTGGTGTTATGTGAACGTCGACTACATGACACTTCACCATTGTTTGGGCCTAGAGGAAGGCATTTGGAAGTAATAAGTAGATGATGGGTTGCTAGAGTGACAGAAGCTTAAACCCTAGTATATGCGTTGCTTCGTAAGGGGCTGATTTGGATCCACATGTTTCATGCTATGGTTAGATTTACCTTAATACTTCTTTTGTAGTTGTGGATACTTGCAATAGGGGTTAATCATAAGTGGGATGCTTGTTCAAGAAAGGGCAGTACCCAAGCACCGGTCCACCCACATATCAAATTATCAAAGTAACGAACGCGAATCATATGAACATGATGAAAACTAGCTTGACAATATTCCCATGTGTCCACGGGAGCGCTTTTCTCATATAAGAACTTGTCTAGGCTTGTCCTTTGCTACTAAAAGGATTGGGTCACCTTGCTGCACTTTATTACTTTCATTGCTTGTTACCCGTTACAAATTATCTTATCACAAAACTATCTGTTACCTACAATTGCAGTGCTTGCAGAGAATACCTTACTGAAACCCGCTTGTCATTTCCTTCTGCTCCTCGTTGGGTTCGATACACTTACTTATCGAAAGGTCTACGATAGATCCCCTACACTTGTGGGTCATCAACAGGCGAGTTGAGGCCACGAACATTCCACACAAGCATCTTGGGTGGTTGTGCTGCCATGATAGAGGCCCACGTTCCACAAACCCACATCCCACGGGCCCTAGACCCCATCTGGGACCTCCCCGGAATCTGCATGCAATGGCAGCACCGTCACGTCCCAGCCGAAGAGTGTCAGGATGGCACGGACGTGGTTGTACATCAGTGGCTTGTCGATCAAGCGCACATACGACTGCAATGATTAATCTCCGATCACTTCTCCCTCGTTCGCCAGGCAAAGCTTCCGGATGATTGTTACCTGCTGCTTAGAGGCCTTAGAGCCCAGACCACCACGTGCCAACCTTGCACTGCGCCTAATGGGGGAAGCTACCGGCCTCCTTTGCCTTGGGCGTTTTTGCTTTGGCAGAACTCTCGAACCAGGTTGAGCAAGCAGCGGTGCTAGGTTCTGGGGAAGCTCAGCACACAGCTGTGAGACCCTGGTGCGCGCAGACCGAGCTCCTAGAATCCACCCGGCGCCGTGCAGTTTGGCCCGAATCAGCAGATAAGCTGATCTGCACCCAGCCCGTATGTATCGTGCCTGGGGGCGTCCCATCCCCATGCAGGAGGGGTCCACAGGCAGGTGTCCATTCCCCAGCGTCGCCACTTGGCTCGACCACCGATGGGCATCCCGAGAAATCCACCCCCTCATCGCGTAGTGTAATATCCTCGAGTAAATTGCACAGAAGTACCACAGTTGGGGCATTGGAACCAGATTGATGCCAAGATTGGTAATTTTTATGTGTCAGTACCAACTTTGGGGCGAGACGTTGCAAAAAAGGCTAAAACTGTTGTTTATACGTATTGACAGGGAAACTGACCGGTTGGGCCCACCTGTCGGGTGCCGACGTGGCATGTTTTTTGCAGAAAACTCCCTTTCTTTGTACGTAATCACATAAATGCCCAATTATTTCGAAAAAAACTCCTATAAGAGCCTTTTTTCCGTTTGTAATTTCCACCACCGATTTGGACTTGTTTGAAAATTTGCGTCGGTTTGAACAAATAAATAAAACAAACCAAAATTGAATCCCGCGTAGGATTCAAACCGCCGACCCGTGGCTCAGCAGCGCAGTGCTCTAGCCACCCGGCCACGGCAGCGCTCGCGACGTGGCATGTTTTTTTGCAGAAAACTCCCTTTCTTTGTACGTAATCACATAAATGCCCAATTATTTCGGAAAAAAGCTCCTATAAGAGCCTTTTTTCCGTTCGTAATTTCCACCACCGATTTGGACTCGTTTGAAAATTTGCGTCGGTTTGAACAAATAAATAAAATAAACCAAAATTGAATCCCGCGCAGGATTCGAACCGCCGACCCGTGGCTCAGCAGCGCAGTGCTCTAGCCACCCGGCCACGGCAGCGCTCGCGACGTGGCATGTTTTTGTAGAAAACTCCCTTTCTTTGTACGTAATCACATAAATGCCCAATTATTTCAGAAAAAAAAGCTCCTATAAGAATCTTTTTTCCGTTCGTAATTTCCACCACCGATTTGGACTCGTTTGAGAATTTGTGTCGGTTTGAACAAATAAATAAAACAAACCGAAATTGAATCCCACGCAGGATTCAAACCGCCGACCCGTGGCTCAGCAGCGCAGTGCTCTAGCCACCCGGCCACGGCAGCGCTCGCGACGTACTGCAGGCTAGAACCTTTTTATACTAGCCCGAAGACGTTGGGCCGGCGGTTGGCCCAGCGAGGCTGCACACTGGTTTACTATTTTTTTAATCATGAATATTAATACATATATTTTTTGCGATTACATATTAGTATTACTAAGTGTCAAGCACCAGACTAGAACACGGGCATGGCCCAAATTTAATGTGTCTGCGCTGAGGACCACAACCATGCACAATTACTATGTATCCTAATTATATTATTCAAATATACACAACTTTAAAAAAAATATGCCCAACACACAGATTTTTATTTGAGTTACTCGCATATTGATTGTATTTTTTTAAATGCACTGTTACTTAAAAAGTTGACAAGATGTTTTAAAAATAAATGTGTAATCATAATAAATTTTAGAAATGCATTAAAATTGTTCAACTTTTATTTAAAAAATCAACCTGTCTCTTGAATTGCAAGAATGATTTACATAATAAGTTTTTAACACATGCTGCACATTTCTTGAAATACAAATAATTCACCATGTATTAAGAAAATGTTCACCATAATGCTCTTGAAACTCGTCGTGTATTAAGAAAATGCTCACCATAAATTGCAAAACAAATCACCGCGCATTAAGTAAACTTTTCTTCATATCTTAAGAAAATATTTCAACATATATTACAAAAATATTCAATTTGCATTCAAAATATGTTCAACGTTCATATTATAAGAAAAATATTCACTGTTTCTAAAGAAAAGTTCATTGTGCATTAAAAATGTTCATTATAAATTAAGAAATTATGTAATCATAATATTCATGAAAATCATCATGTATTAAGAAAATGTTCACCATAAATTACGAAAATTTCACCATCCATTATGCAAATTTTGACCATATACTAAAACCCGTCATAAAAAATATTCTGTAAATATGTTAAAATTCCAGGAGAAAACCAACTAGTGAATGAAAAAGAAAGAAAGAAAAAGCAAGGAAGGAAAACCTAAAATAAGACAAAACTAGAAACAAAAAAATAAAGCATAATGAGTAAGAAAAATGAAACATAAAGAAATCTGGGCAATGAATGAGCCCCAACACGCGCGCCAGGTAAGTGCGAAACGAAAAAAAATTGCAGGCCTCGGTGGGCCGACCCAGCGTTCCTGAGCTCGTATAAAAAGCAGCTCGCACGCGGCGCTGCGGAACAGTAGTTCTTCGTTCAAACCGACGCAGATTTTCAAACGAGTCCAAATCGTTGGTGGAAATTACGAACGGAAAAAAAGGCTCTTATAGGAGCTTTTTTCCCGAAATAATTGGGCATTTATGGCATTACGTACAAAGCAAGGGGCTTTCTGTAAAAAAACATGCCACGTCAACACCCGACAGGCGGGCCCAACCGGTCAGTTTCCCTGTCAATACGTATAAACAACAGTTTTAGCCTTTTTTGCAACCTCTCGCCCCAAAGTTGGTACTGACACATAAAAATTATCAATCTTGGTATCAATCTGCTTCCAATGCCCGAATTGTGGTACTTCTGTATAATTTACTCGATATCCTCTGGGCGGAGTCGTGTCTGATCCTCCACCGGGCCCACAAGAGGGAGGGCGATGTCCCATGTGCCAATTGAAACCCGCGCTGGCGCTTCCCACCCCACAGTCAGCGAAGACAGGGAGGAGAGAGACTGGTCGGGATCACATGCCCGCTCCCAATCCCACCAACCTCGGTCATCGCGCCTTTCTGATTGACCAGAGGCAGAGGCACTGGGGGGGGGGGGCCGAAATCACTGTTCTGACCTTCACGGCGATCTTTGTCACAAACTGAACTCTACATGAAAGTATTTCACGATCTGACTCTTTTAGAAAGCCATAAGCCGCGGCTTTTCCTCTCCACATAGAAACGCCGAGCTATCTAGCGTTGCTGCTCCACATAAGAACGCCGAGGTATCTCGCGTTTCTTCTCCACATGAAAACGCCCACCGCTTTGGCGTTTCTGTCCTATATGAAAACACCATTGCCTTTGGCGTTCTGTATGTGCACTATTGCACTGCACCCTCTCGTGGTAATGAGACCATCCACATGCCCACACCTAGAGAAAAGGAGTTCACAGAATATCAGTAGATAGATAGGGAGAGCAGCGCACAGCTCGTTGGATAGACATGCACGGCCGACCAACCTGCTAGCTGCTGCCTGTTGGGCTGGGCGACAGAGCGAGGGAGGGAGGCGGCAAGAGCACGTGAAGGATGAATTCGTGCAGCCAACAGCGGCGTCTAGATCTATCCATGGACGTACACAACTGGCAGCTGGCTGCATGCATGCGAGATGGAGCTAGCGTGCGCGGTGTCAGCGACAGTGTGGCCGGGCAAGGAGAAAAGTTGCCGCCGCGTGCCACGACGACGACGGCAACATCGACCTGAGTTGGGCCGGCCAGACGATCACCTGTTGCCGCTGCTCAATCCCATCCTCCCCTTCAGTCCAGACGATCACCTGCTGCCACATATGAAACGCCAAAGGCAATGGCGTTTTCATATAGGACAGAAACGCCAAGCAGTCAGCGTTTCCATGTGAAGAAGCAACGCGAGATACCTAGGCGTTTTCATGTGGAGCAGAAACGCTAGATAGCTCGGCGTTTCTATATGGAACAAAAACGCCGCAGTTTGTGACGTTTCTAAAAGGGTCAGATCATAAAATACTTTCATGTCGAGTTTAGTTTGTGACAAAGATTACCGAGAAGATCAGAATAGTGATTTTGTCCGGGCGGGCGAGCGGTTTGGCCCCCTCCAACGAGTTCGAGCGGGGACTAGTACAGAGAGATTAGGCTTAATATCCGGCCATTAGCACTTAGCAAGGACATGGGCTTAACTCCCTGTGTCAAGCCCAGAGCGAATATGCAACAAAGGCCAGAAAATCAAGAGCCCCAGCTGCACGTACGTACATATCTATCAACGCACCCGTACCCATGGGCTGGATATCACGTACTCGCTCATCAATCAAAGCACCCGCACGCAATCACACGGTTGAGACGACTTCGGACTTCCTGATTCTTTCTTCCGAGACGCGGCTAGGGCTTCATTGTCGCCGGCCGCCGAGCGCTGCGCCGTCATGGCTTGGTGATTAGCAAAGCTACCGGCCTGCCGGCTGCCGCTTGCGGCGGATCAGTCGAGTACCGGAGCATAAATCTACGGAGTATGGACTACGACCAGCCCAGTCGGACGGCAACGCCACACGCCCACACCCAATTTCTAACTTGATCCCGTGAATGAGAAACGAAGGTACTATTGTCTACAGATTGATACTATTGTAGTTGTCACTTGTCTTTCAATTTGATTACACAAATCACTTGTTAGTATTAGTATATTTTATCTCTTATCAGATCAATTACATATTACATATTTGCTTTGTACTCGCATTAGAATTGCATAGTTCATGAAGAGGAAGATGCCACATATAAGTTTTTTTTTCAAGCCAATTGCTCTAAACTCTAACTCTACAAATGAAATGAAAATCCAACTGTGGAGGTAGAAGTCACAAAGCAACCCATTGTACATAGTTGATATGCAAACCCTCAAGCAAAATATTGAGACCTCTCTAGAAGTTCTACATCAACATAGAACTGGAAGCACACCATATGAGCAGACCCTCGAAAGCGTCAACAAGTTCTTTCTCCTATGTACTCCCTCCGGTCCTTTTTACTCTGCACATTGGTTTTGCCGAAAGTCAAACTTTGCTAAGTTTGACCAAATTTATATTAAAAATTATTAACATCTATAGTATTTAATAAATATAATATGAAAATATATTCCAAGATGAATCTAATGATATTGGTGTTGTTATGTGAATGTCTATAATTTTTTATATAAACTTGGTCAAAGTTGGATGAGATTGACTTCAAACAAACCTAATATGCAGAGTAAAAAGGACCGGAGGAGTACTTCAATGTGTTCTTCGCCCCCCCTATGGTCAAATCCTGGCTCCGCCTCTACACGCGTGTAAAACTGGACAACTCGACCATGTTGTAAGCATTACACGACGAAGAGGGAGCAAATGCAACCCCCCCCCCCCCCCCCCCCCCCCCCCCCACCACCACCACCAGGCTTTTGAGGTACGCCGGCTTTAATTTAATTTTACTTTCTTTTTTTGATTTTCCTGCGGTTCAGATTTTTTTTAATATTACTACAAAATAATTATAAAATGTTTACGAATGTAACGAATGGTCAGCTATTTTATTATTATTTTTTAAAATATGTGTCGTGCATTTTGAAAATGGTCATGATTTTTCTAAAACCTTGACTTAAAAAAAACCATTCAGCATTTAAAAAATATTCATGGATTATGAAAATATGAAAAAAAAATTAAGAAAGTTAGTGGCTTAAAAAGTCATAAATAATTGAAAATGGTCCTAGTTGATTTTACAAGTACAAGTATTCTGAAAAATAACAAAAATAGAAAATGTACAAGATTTTTGTAAGAGTGTTCATGGATTTTTTTAAATAAATTTTTAAGAATTCTAAAAATATGAAAACCCAGAAAAAATATACTTTTAGTTTTATTTTTGTTCTAGGTAAAGCAAACGTTAAGTGTGTGTAGAGTTGTATCAGTGGTCGATACAACTTGATGGAATATTTGTTCTACCTTTAGCTTCTCGTTGGACTCGACACTCTTATTTATCGCAAAAGGCTACAAACGAATTCCTATACTTGTGGATTATCACGTGCTGACCAGGGCACCACCGGCACCAGGATGTGCGGTGCGGGTCCAGATGCCAACCATGCGACAGGTTGATATCCGGATAGGGCAGCGCTTGCCGGTACTGCCAGTGCCACCTAGCCTGGTGCACTGGGATGTACAGACACTCCCTTTCCATCGGCGGTGCTCCGCGGCGAGGTGACGGTCACGTCTGGGAGGAGCTTGCGCCGGGGTGAGTGACGTGGCTTAGCACTGCGTCGGTTTTCCCCTAAAGAGGAAGGGATGATGCAGCATAGCTATGCTAAGTATTTCCCTCGGTTATGAAATCAAGCTTATCAATCCAGTAAGAGAACCAAGCTACACTATGTAAACGGTACATGCAAACAAAGAACAAATACTTGCAACCCAAGGTGTAAGAGGGGTTGTCAATCTCTCTACAGTAAAAAGATAGATTAAATTGTATGAGATTGGATAAATAGATCTAACAAGAACACACAAAAAATAACTAAAAAAAGTGCAGCAAGGTATTTTTGGGTTTTTGAAATAATAGATCTGAAAACAATATGATAAAATATAGACCCGGGGGCCGTAGATTTCACTAGTGGCTTCTCTCGAGAAAATAACATATGAGGCGTAAACAAATTACTTTGGGCAATTGATAGAAAAACAAATAATTATGACGATATACAAATCAATGATCATGTATATAGGCATCACGTCCAAGATTAGTAGAACGAAATGATTCAGCATCTACTATTATTACTCCACACATCGACTGCTATCCAGCATGCGTCTAATGTATTAAGTTCATGGAGAAACTAAGCAATGCAATAAGAATGATGGCATGATATAGACAAGATCTATTCATGTAGGAATAGGCCCCATCTTTTTATCCTTAAGAGTAACGATACATGCATGCCTCGCTATCCCTTCTATCACTGGGTGAGAACACCGCAAGATCGAACTCATCACATAGCATCTCTTCCCATTGCAAGAAAAATCAATGTAGTTGGCCAACCCAAATAAAAGTTTCGGAAAAGAAATACGAGGCTATAACAATCATGCATATAAGAGATTAAAGATAACTCAAATAATATTCATGGATAGATCCGATCATAAACTCAAACTTGGATCCCAACAAACACACTGTAAAAAGTCATTACATTAAATAGATCTCTAAGAACATCAAGGATATCATTGTATTGAGAATCAAAAAAGAGAGAAGAAACCATCTAGGTACTGCCTACGGACCCTTAGATCTATGGTGAACTACTCCTGCATCATCGGAGGAGCACCAATGAGGATGATGAACCCCTTCGTGATCGTGTTCCCCTTCGGCAGAGTGCTGGGTAGGGCTCTAGATTGGATCTCGTGGTTCTGGAACTTGTTGCGGCTGGAATTGTGTTTCGATCGCTCCCCTAAGGTTTTATGGGATATCTAAGTATCTATAGAGCTGAGAGGCGGTGGAGGAGATCTCCATAGGCCCCACCACCCATCAGGGCACGGCAGGGGCCTCTGGCGCGCCCTGGTGGGTGGTGGGTCCCATGGGCATCCCCCAGGTCCTTCCTTGCCTCCCAAGTTGTCTTCTAGTCCAAAAAAAATCTCCAAAAAGTTTTGTGGCATTTGGACTTCGTTTGGTACTGATATTCTACCAAGTAAAAAACAACAGCTCACATTGGGCACTATGTCAATAGGTCAGTCAAAAAGTGATATAAAATTGCTATAAAATGAAAATAAAACATTCAAAATGATAATATAACAACATAGAACAATCAAAAAATATAGATATGTTGGAGACGTATCAGTGAGCTTGCCCTTGCCCTTGCTAAAAAACCATGCTAGAAGCAGACTAGGCGAGCTAGGCAAAGTAGGGTTTGTGGTCGCCGGCGAGGGCGCAAGGGTGGCTAAATGTAGGCGGGGGAGAGAAGTGGATGAGGTCGGCCCCGCCGCATGCTTACATTAAAAAGGATGACGACCGGCAGCTTCCACCCATTGCCAGGCAGGCCCGAGTTAGGTCGCCATGTTTAATACGACTAGGGGCAGTGGTTGGGCCACCAACAAGTGGGGCCACAGCGGACACTGAACGGATGCCTGTCGTGTCAATTTCGTGTCCGCGTGGACGCAAATAAGACACAAATTTGGGCCTGAATGCGTCAAGACGGACACCAAGTGGACATGTTTTGGGTTTGGGTCGGCGTGTTGGTTCGCTTTCGTCCGTTTTGACCCAAACGGACATGCGCGAAAGAATGGGGTCTGCCTGTTGGAGTTGCCCTAAGTTAGAGCATCTACAGTCGGGCGCCTCAAACCAGCCTCAAACGCCCGAACGGCCCGCCCGGTCATTGACCGCTCACGATTTTTCGACCCAGACGGACGCCTCAAACGGGCCTCAAACACCCGGCCTGACCGGGCACCCCTCATGTCCAGCCCAAATATCGAGCGAATATGGGGGCGCCTGGGCAGACCCGCCACGTCGGACTGACGCGTGGTGCCACGTGGAAACGCTCGGAAACCCGGCAGTCAAAAACTCATCTCCTCCGTCGGACCGATGGCGTTGTTTCGGCGGTGTGTAATGCCTAGCCCGACTATTTAAGTTGATCGGCGGCACCAAAAACCTACCATCCATACATATTTCCCTCCACCTGTTCGCCGCCGCCACCACCACCACTTTCCACTCCACCCGTTCGCCTAATAGCCATGCCCCCACGCCGCCGGGTGAGGAGCGAGCCATTTCTGACGCCAGAGCGCTAGCTCGAGCTCCTTGAGAAGATCTGGGCTAGGCGCGAAGCCCGGATCGCCACGGGGCTACCTCCGGATGCAGTGGATCCGGAGGAGGAGGAGGAGTTGGAGGAGGAGGTGGTGGTGGAGGAGGATGAGGAGGGTGAGTCGGAGGAGAAGGATGTGGGGGACACTGGCGACGCGGATTTGCAGGCGGAGCAACACACCATCCTCGATTCCCTCCTATCGGAGTCGGCTGTGGAGGCCAGACTCCGTCGTCGGCACGAGATGGAGGTGCAGCAGGCCGCGGAGGAGGCGGAGATGCTCGCCTACATGGATGAGATCGAGCAGGAGGAGGATGAGCCGGGGCCCTTCTACCCGCTCGTCCAGCCGGCGCCTAGCACCGTCGTTGTGGACATATCCGATGATGAAGAGTAGATAGGGTAGTACGTAGTATGTAGTGCGCAAGATTTATTTTGTATGTTTTGTATAAATTTAGAGGATGAAATATGAGAGAGACGCATGAAAAGTGGTTAATTTAAGACGTGGTCAGCCACTGTCCGCAAACGTGTCCATTCTTGTTCGCGGGTGTTTGAGGAGCCGGATTTACGAAGTCCAATTGTAGATGCTCTTGATCAATCTCGAGCATTCAGCCGAGAACTTTTAGACGGAAACTTGCTGATAACTTTCTGAGGTGCATACGAGGAAAACAAACGACTGATAAGTACAAGGATAACTGGATGAGTACACGCCGCCCACCTGTTGCTTCCAAACTTGATTATTTCAAAGGGGATTCAGTCGTTGTATTTACCTAATGTATGTCCATTTGTTTAATCAGAACCTCTTACAAGTGTTCGCTAGCTTGGCGTGAAGAGGCCGTATCTCGCCCGGCGGGCCTAACAATATTCCGCATCCTCTTAAGTAATCTCATCTCAACCTTTTTGACGAAAAGCTGTCAGCGCAGCATTTCATTGAATATATATATAGAGAGAGGAAATTTGGTACAGAGCATACACCTAAATCCCCAGCAAGGGATAAAAGATGATCATCCCATTTTAACACCCATACATACACCATCTAATGATCCTAGTCAGGTTCCCTAGGTCTGTTCATCAACTGAGCAATCTTTGTTCTCTTCGCCAATGTCCACAGCTCCAGTTCCTCGATGATACATTGCTGAACCTGTGTCACAGAGGATGTGACGTTGTTGAAGATTCGGGCATTTCGCTCTTTCCATGTATTCCACCAGATGAGCTGCACCAGAGCACTCCACGCTCGGCGGTGCCCGGGTGGTATCCTCCTTCTCCCCTCTTCCCACCATTCCAGCAGCGACGTCGTCCCGGCCTGCGGCGCCACGGCAAGGTTTAGGTTGCAGCGCTGCACCATGCGCAGCCAGAGGTCTCTAGCAAAAGGGCATGCAGCCAGCAAATGCGTCGCGTCTTCCGGCGCATTGCCGCAAAGCCGACAGGATGGGCTGTGCGGCCAGCCCCTCTTCGCCAAGTTGTCTGCCGTGAGCACCCGCCCCAGGACGGCCATCCAAGAATATATCCTACACTTCAGAGGTGAGCCTGATTTCCAGATTATTTCCTTGAAGTTTGATCTTTGCGAGCCCTCAAACTGAATGGCGTAAGCCGATGCCGTGGAAAATTCACCGTTGGCAGTCCATCTCCAGGAGATCGCATCCGGATGGTTTGCCAGAATGATGGTTTGCATGCTACTCCAGAGGCTCGTGTATTCACACACCGCCTGCACTGACAACGATTGTTTCAGGTGCCTTGTCCATCTTCCTTCTGTGATTGCCTGCGCGACCGTCAGGTTCTTCCTCGTGCAATGGCGAAAAAGCTCTGGGAAAGCATAGCATAGGGCCACCCCTTGGAACCAAGCATCGCTCCAGAACTTGATTCGTTCCCCATCCCCCAGATGAAAATGTACTGATATAGCGAAGAGCGCCCGCACTCTAGCGTCCGACGGCAGCGGCAGCCCATGCCATGCTCTGTTTGTATCCGTCCATGATAACCACAGCCACCTCATGCGCAGCGCCCTACTTTTAGCAGCGAGGTCCTGTATCCCTAGGCCTCCGAAACATGTTGGCCGGCAAACCACCTTCCAACTAACAAGGCATTTACCTCGACTTGCGAGCTCTTTCCCTTCCCATAAGAAACCTCTCCGAATCTTATCTATCAGTTTTCTGAGCCAAGCCGGCATGTCAAGCACCATCATCTGGAACACCACCATGGCGGAGAGAACATGTGTGACCAGCAGCAGCCTTCCATCCATAGAGCAGTGCAGGAGGTTCCATCCTTTTAGCTTGATGTATAGCTTGTCAATGGCCGGCTGATAATCCACCTTGCGCATCTTGGAATCCGAGAGAGGCATTCCCAGATATTTGCACGGGAAATTTTGTATTGCGCACCCAAAATCTTGCACCACTGCTGCCAGGTTTAGGTGCCCGCATGCCACTGGAATAATCGAGCTCTTACTGAAGTTTGTGCGCAGCCCGGTTGCGGAACCAAAGATGTCCAGTAAGTCCTTTACTGCCTTGACCTCCTCCTCCTCCGGATTGATGAAAAGCACGGCGTCATCGGCATATAAAGATGTTCTATAGGCCATCCTATGATTCCCAATTGGCTTCAAGATGTTGGCGTTCTCCGCAGCCGTAAATAATGCCGCAAGGCAGTCAAGCACGATTACGAACAATAGCGGGGAAAGGGGGTCTCCTTGCCGTAGACCTCTCTGGTGGTGAATTGGGTCTGAGAGCTCGCCATTAACTAGCACACGCGTGGACGAAGACGCAAGCATGATAGCAATTAGATCCGTGAACCTAGTCCCAAAGCCCTTGGCCGTCAGCACTTCCAGCAAGAATTCCCACGATACCGTGTCAAAAGCTTTCTTGATGTCCAGTTTCAACAACAGTGCGGGTGTCTTGGATTGCCTGAAAGTTTTGGCTAGAGCACTGACATAGGTGTAATTGTCATGAATGGTGCGACCTTGGATGAAAGCATTTTGGCATGGGCGGACAAGATCTTTCATGTCCCTCTGATACGGATAGCGAAGATCTTGGCGATCAGCTTGGCAAAACTTGAGATTAAGCAGATAGGTCGGTAGTCCCTTGGCGATTCCGCGTCCTCCTTCTTGGGTAGCAACACCGTCGTACTTTCATTTAGGAGATGCAGATTTCTGGCGTTCAAACATTGCACAGCGGACAGTGCATCCATCAAATCAGTTTTGATGATTTCCCAGCAGCACTTATAGAACATGCCCGTGTACCCATCTGGCCCCGGCGCCTTATTCCCATCGATCTCCGTAATGGCCGCCTTCACCTCCTCAACTGATATTGGACAATTCAAATCTGCCAGGTCCACCTCCTGGATTCCGATCTCATGGAAATTAATGCCATGCCCTCTCTGAACTTTTTGCCCCATCAACCCATCGAAGAAATCATGCATAGCTTGCACTTTGCCGGCTTGGTCAGTGTGCGGGACCCCTTCGTGAACCACACGGTGGATGTGCTTCCTCCTCCTTCTAGCAGAAGCTTTGGACTGGAAGAAACGGTTGCTAGCATCTCCTTCTTTTAGCCAAAGTATTCTCGATCTCTGTCTCGAAATGGTTCTCTCTAGTGCAGCGAGTCCTAGTCTTTGCATCTTCATCATAGCCCTGAACTGTCTCTCCTCAGGTGAAAGTTGCCTGTTGTCCATTGCCTTGTCTAATCTTGCGATGATCTCGCTCGTGATTGCCGCCTTGAGGGCTATGTTATTGACAAATTTTGCCCCCCATCGTTGCAGCTCTCTCCTTGTCCACCTCAGCTTCTCAGCGAACCTCGCAATTGGCTCCATTGCAGCAGTTTGCCTCTGCCATGCATGCCTCACAGTGTCCTCGAATCCCTGCATCTTCGGCCAATGGTTTTCGAAGCGGAATTTTCTTGCTGGTCGGAAAGGTGCATCGCAGGTCAATAGTAATGGGCAATGATCTGATATCTCGCTGGATAGAGGCTGAAGTAAGCATCCTGGAAACATAGCATCCCACTCCTCATTGAAAAGGATTCGATCAAGCTTTACCATCGTTGCTCTTGCTTGCTCATTACTCCAAGTGTACCTCCGTCCATGCAGATAGAGATCTTTGAGCTGCAAATCATTAATGAAACCTCTGAAAGCTGAGATGCAACGCCGATTTATATTGGAGTTGCTCTTGTCTGTGGCTCGTACAATGAGATTGAAATCTCCTCCAAGGAAGACCGGCGTCCCCGCCGGGAAGAAAGACCGATAAATCTCCTTCATCTCTGCCAAAAATGCGATCTTGTCATCTACCTCTTGCGGTCCATACACTGTCATCAGACCAAAAGGCGCGCCATCTGCAGTTTGTCCATGAGCTGCCACGAAGGATTCAGTTGCGTGAGTATTGGGCAGACTAAGTTTGTCACTCTTCCATGCCAACAAAATCCCTCCCCTTGTTCCCAGCGCTGGTGCAATGCAGAACTGGTCAAACTCCGGCCCACAAATTTGATGCACCGCATTCAGATCAACGGATGCTAGTTTGGTTTCTTGGATACAAACCATCGATACATTGTGATTCCGGATCACCGATCTAACCACACCTCTACGTGCTGGGTTGTTAAGCCCACGCACATTCCAAACCAATACGTTGTAATCCATTAGGAAACATGATCTACACTGGGGCAGCACCCACCTCAAGCCGTGGCTGGCGCCTCCTCGTTGCATTCTTTGCCCGTCTTCGCTAGCGCAGTGAGAGCCTGGATCTGAACTGGAGACAGTGGCTCATCGATGCCCTAGCATAGCGTTCCATCCTCTCCTCTTCTGACTGCCGCGCTCTGGGATCGCGAGGCCCCTCTTGGACATCACCAACAGCCTAGCCTGTCGCATGATAGAGCTCTTGCCCTCAGGGAAGAGCAGCTTCTTTCCTTGCAGCATGTTGCTCCGCCTGGTCGCCGTTTGGGGGGGCTTTGCCGCCTTGCGCGACCGACGGGGCCTTGGGTTTGGCAGCAGGTCCTTGGGGATGGGCTGTACAACGCTCTTGAGGAATCCCTCCGTGCTGGGTGCGTGGGGTGCGCCGGAAAACTCGCTCGTGGGATCGCCAGGGGTGTGAAACCCATCCAGCGCCCCCCTTTCTGCAGTGGGCCCCCTCTCCATGTGTGTGTGGCTCCCACCCCTACCAGGAGCAACCCAGCCTACGGGGCTCACCTCCCAGCCCCCATGCTGCATGGCGTGCTCCCGCCCGTTGCCTGGGTCTTCTTGCATGTGCACCTCGCCGCTGGCTACCGGGACCAGGTCAACCTGGTTCACGTGCCCCCCGCAAGGGGTATGCACACATCTGTCGTGTTTTGGCGTGTCCCCACCATCCCCGATGCCCACCAAGGGGGTAAACAGTGGCTGCGAAGCGTGGTCTTCCTCCCCAATAATTGGAGCGATGATGCCATTTGGGGAAGTGGTGGCCCGCCCTGGAAGAGCCGCGTCAAGGAGGCCTGGCCGCTTGCCGCCATCTGCCACCTGCATCCCAGACCTGGGGGAGGGCTCCTGGCCCGAGCTTCTGTCGGCGTGCTTGTCGCCCTGGTCCATTGGCAGGTCCGCGGCACCCCCAAAACTCTGGCCTTGTGCGAGGCCATCTTCTGCGGGCGGCACCATGTGGCCTGGGGTGAGGTAAACGGCGCACACGCCGTCCGCTTGGCCACCTTCCCCGTTGCTTCCCTCCGCAGCCCTCGTGACACCAGCCTCCTTCGTCATTGGGCTCACGGCGTTAGGGCAACCAATGTGGCCCCGTACACCCTTGCCCCGCCTTTCTACCGCCGCCGGAGGCTGCGGCGTGCCGGCCACCGCATTGTAGCGACCTCCGAGCTCCCTGCTGCCTCCCCTCCTCCTCCTCCTGGCTGCCAAGGACAGCGATGAGCTCCCACGCGCACGGTAGACATCATCAGGAACCGCCCTCGCCCATGGAAGTGGCCTTTCTTCCGGCGGCGGCGCATCGCCTCCATCATCTCCTTCGCTTGGTCCGGCCCAGCGTGCATTCGCCGACTGCCTGGGTGGGTAGAATGCCACCGCATCAACATGCGGTAGCACCCGGTGGTGAAGGGTGCACGGAATGTGCTCGGCACATGAGCAGGCCTCCGGCACTCCCTCCTCCAGTGCAAGACCAGCCGGCAGGGCGACGTGCGATAGCGGGGCGTCGCAGGGCTTCTTTTGGTGCAGCTTGAGTGTGGTCTCCGTCGGAACCAGACTTGGGTCATCAACCCAGGCCCGCACCACGAAATAGGAGAGGTCGGCCCTCTCCGCCGTCTCCACCGCGACTTGGTAGATCAGCACCTCCGGGAGTAGCTTCTACACCGTCTTGACCGACCACATGTCATGTGGGATACCCTCGACGAAGAGGCGCACGCTGTAGCGGCTGGCGAACGACTCAGCGAAGGTGAGCCGGTTCCACGGCCGCATGATGATCGGAGTGCCCCTAAAGTGGATGGTGGACGCGGTCGCCGCCATCCGGAACCACCGCTGGTGCGCGAAGCGGACGAAGAAAGCTTCTGGGTGCATGAGGGACACCTGGAACGCCTCTGCCGGCATGTCCGGGAACTCGCCTTGCAGCGCCTCCGCAATGTTGGCAGGGCCGAGAGAGGGCCGCGTCCCGGCCACCACGTACACGAGCGCGGCCTCCCGCAAACGCGCCTCCTCCCGCAGCATGTCGTTGTCGAGATCGATGAAGACCTTGGTCTTTCTAGCCCGCCGCTGCACGGCCACCTCGGGGTTGCCGCCTTCCATGGGTGGCGGGGGCGGGGTGGGCGCCGGCTGAACCGCAATGGACGCCGATGGGGCCGAAGAGGACGCAGGCAGCACCGAGGAAGCGTGGCCGAGGCAGGAGTGGGCGGGGGGGGGGGGGGGGGGGGGCGGGTGGACATAGGATGCTCGGCGGGGAAGACGAGCCTGGAGTGGACCGGCGTTGGCCTGCGTAGCGGCTGCTGGTGAGGGCGGTCAAGCGTCTCTAGTGGCACCCGAGGGAGATGGCGCGAGGTGCAGGCCCGAGCACAAGGCCCGAGCACAAGACAATGGATGCAGCGCACCTTGTTCTTGCAGGAGGCAATCCTATGCTTGGAGTCGAGGCATCTGAAACACCGCCCAACCAGGTCGCGCTTATAGCCGGCGAGGCCATCAAAGCTGGTAGTTGGCCGCCGCGCGCCATTAAACTCCTTTGATCCAAGCGGCAAGTCCTTGCATCCCTTTCGCCCCTTGCCCTCGACCAGGGTCCAATCCGATGAAACCTGCGCCTCCTGCGCAAGGCCCAGCGGTTCTTGCGATGCCGCGCACATCACCCCATCAGCGACCACGATGGACTACAGCCGTGCTCGAGGTTGCCCCCACGCTACCGGGCAGGACGAGGCCTCAGCAGGCATTGAAGACGGCCCTGATTCTGCGCGCATCATTGAAGCCAGCAGCGGGGAGCGGACCGCGTCGGCGTAGGAGGCGCTACGGGCAGCGGCAGAAGCAGGGGAGGTCTCCAGATCGGACCCGCCCGAGAAGCAGAGCCGCCCGCCCGAGCCCGGGGAGGCGGTGGAGCTGGCAGGCATGCCAACAGGCAGCAGAGCGGGGCTGGCCGGTGATGTCCACGTCCTCTTGCAATGGGGATGCCGGCGACTCCCATCCAAAGAGGGCGAGGATGGCCGCAATCTGTCCGTCATTGAGCGGGTTCCTCATCTCAACCTGTCATCTAGCTGACGCCGTGATCATATATACAGTCCATTTCGGTGCAGTACGATGTCGACTGTAAAAGAAGACAAATGAAGGCGTACCCTGCAATTAATTTTTTTTTGAGAAACAAGTGCATATGCCATCGTCAGGATGGTGGCCACGTGCGATCGGACGGCCGTCGACAAGTGATACTGCATCCTTTTTGGTTTATATAGCTTAATTTGAAAACCTTTTCAACCAAATTGATGATGAATCTTAAAATTAATTTCTTAGTCTGCAAAAGTACTTAATTAATATTCTTATTTTTCTTAAAATTTATATATACTGATGCATTAATTACAGCACATGCATGCATGACCACTAAATGACCAAAACTTTTACATGCATTGGTGAATTTTTTTTTCTTCAATTTTGCATGCAGTGATTTAATACACCTTGAAACCTGAACATGTGATGGTAAATAGTAGAACTGAAACTTGTAAAACGAAAAAAACAATTTTTTGAAGATGAGCCCTGTAAACGGGAAAGAAGGAATACGACCGTGCCGTGCTAGCAGCTAACTACTTGTGCATGGGGCATTAGGCCAACTCCAACGCGCGACCCCAAACGGACGTCCGCTTTATCCGGATTTCATTCTTTTGGGGGTGGCAATGGGGCCGTGTCCACCCGGATTCGTGTATGTGCCAGACGGGCGCCCAACACACGGCCGTATTTCAGCCGCATCTTGTCCATTCAACAACACAGTAGATAAAATGAAAATGATGCATATGAAATGGTTCAAATCAAACATAGCTTTCAAATAGTCTTTACAACTCAATCGAAATTTGTTTGCATGTAAAGAAAACAATATCAAATAGTCTTACAGCCCAGTCGAAATTTGTTTGCATGGCAAGAAATTAAACTCATAGATCTACTGATTGCCAATGTGAGTCCACACGTGCTCAACCAAGTCACTGATACGTCCCCAACGTATCTATAATTTATGAAGTATTCATGCTATTATATTATCCATCTAGGATGTTTTATATGCATTTATATGCTATTTTATATGATTTTTGGGACTAACCTATTAACCTAGAGCCCAGTGCCAGTTTCTATTTTTTCCTTGTTTTTGAGTTTTACAGAAAAGGAATACCAAACGGAGTCCAATTAACGTGCCAATTTTTGACGAATTTTTATGGACCAAAAGAAGCCCCTAGAGTGCAAGAGTTGGGCCAGAAGAGTCCCGGGCTGCCCATGAGGGTGGGGGCCACGCCCATCCCCCTAGGGCGCGCCTCTGCCTCGTGGACAGCCCGGAGACCCCCCCTGATGTGAAACCTACGCCAAAAAATCCTATAAATACTGAAACCTTCGAGGAGCACAATAGATCGGGAGTTCCGCCGCCGCAAGCCTCTGTAGCCACCAAAACCTAATCGGGACCCTGTTCTGGCACCCTGCCGGAGGGGGGATCCCTCACCGGTGGCCATCTTCATCATCCTGGTGCTCTCCATGACGAGGAGGGAGTAGTTCACCCTCGGGGCTGAGGGTATGTACCAGTAGCTATGTGTTTGATCTCTCTCTCTCTCTCGTGTTCTTGATTTGGCACGATCTTGATGTATCGCGAGCTTTGCTATTATAGTTGGATCTTATGATGTTTCTCCCCCTCTACTCTCTTGTAATTGATTGAGTTTCCCCTTTGAAGTTATCTTATCGGATTGAGTCTTTAAGGATTCGAGAACACTTGATGTATGTCTTGTCGTGCTTATCTGTGGTGACAATGGTATATTCATGTGATTCATTTGATGTATGTTTTGGTGATCAACTTGCGGGTTCCGTGACCTTGGAAATCTATGAATAGGGGTTGGCACACGTTTTGTCTTGACTCTCAGGTAGAAACTTTGGGGCACTCTTTGAAGTATTTTGTGTTGGTTGAATAGATAAATCTGATATTGTGTGATGCATATCGTATAATCATGTCCACGGATACTCGAGGTGACAATGGAGTATCTAGGTGACATTAGGGTTTTGGTTGATTTGTGTCTTAAGGTGTTATTCTAGTATGAACTCTATGATAGATCGAACGAAAAGCATAGCTTCATGTTATTTTACTACGGACTCTTGAATAGATAGATCAAAAAGGATAACTTTGAGGTGGTTTCGTACCCTACCATAATCTCTTCGTTTGTTCTCCGCTATTAGTGACTTTGGAGTGACTCTTTGTTGCATGTTGAGGGCTAGTGATATGATCCAGTTATGTTATTATTGTTGAGAGAACTTGCACTAGTGAAAGTATGAACCTTAGGGCTTGTTTCCTACCATTGCAATACCATTTACGCTCACTTTTACCACTTGTTACCTTGCTGTTTTTATAATTTAAGATTACAAATACTTGTATCTACCATCCATATTGCACTTGTATTATCATCTCTTCGCCGAACTAGTGCACCTATACAATTTACAATTGTATTGGGTGTGTTGGGGACACAAGAGACTCTTTGTTATTTGGTTGCAGGGTTGTTTGAGAGAAACATCTTCATCCTACGCCTCCCATGGATTGATAAACCTTACGACATCCACTTGAAGGAAATTTGCTACTGTCCTATAAACATCTGCACTGGAGGCCCAACAACGTATACAAGAAGATGGTTGCGTAGTAGACATCAAGCTCTTTTCTGGCGCCGTTGCCGGGGAGGTGAGTGCTTGAAGGTATATCTTTAGATCTTGCAATCGAATCTTTTAGTTTCTTATTTTATCACTAGTTTAGTCTATAAAAGAAAACTAAGAAAATGGAATTGAGTTTGTCTCATATGCTTCATGTTTTTAATATCTTTTGTGAAAATGATGGAAAGGAAAATTATGCTCAAGTACTAGAAAAAGAAATCTATAAAATGTTTGGCACTAAATCTTTGAATGATGAGCATGATTGCAATGTTATTAGGTTGAGTTCTTTGAATACCCATGATTCTAATGATATGGAAAGCCACAAACTTGGGGATGCTATATTTGATGAACTAGATGTCACCCCGCGCGTTGTTGTGGGACTTGTTGTGTGTTCCTCTAGCTATTAATAGTTATAATTAGAATGTATAGCTAACATGAATTGGGAAGCGATTTTTCTATGATAATTCATAATAATATAATTTGACTGCCTATTGTAAGTGCATAGAGAAAAGAAACAAAGAGATTTCATGTTAATTTGCGAGTCTCGCTGTATTAACACACCTAAATAGAAATTACATTGTTCCTAAGTGCGAAATATGTATATATAATCCAAAGGCCAAACAGAATGGGTCCTACATGGTTCTCTCAGCGAAGGCAGACTTTTTAGGCTAGGATAGAACAATCAAATAGTATCGTGATAGTGGAGAAGTGTGTTTATAACAGTATTTCTTATTTCCTTTGAATTTTTTTACATAGAACCCTGCTGTAGGAGAAAAACAACAATGTGTTACTCAGGTATTAGATTGATTCCATAACGTACACAGTTGGGAATATAATGCCATGGACTGAAATCTGACAGATGGTCTTCCATTCTGCAAAAGAATAAGGAATTTATAAAAGTACCAACGTAAAACTAACATGAGAGAGATGCAGAATTGTACATGCATGAGAGAGATAATAGAACCCTGCAGTAGGAGAACAACAATGTATCACTAAGGTATTAGATCGAAACATGCCATGAACTGAAATCCGACAGATGTTCTAATTCTACAGAATAATGAAAAATTTATAAAAATTCCAACGAAAATCGTACCAAACTAACATGAGAGAGATGCAGAATTTTACATGAGATGCAGAATTGTACCTGGGCACATGGGATGAGAGAGAGAGAGAGTCTACGGATAGAAGTGACCTCGTGATGCAGAGGAATGATCATGTGTTGGTCGGTTTGTACCCGTCGTCGGCCAGGGCGGCGGCGCAACACATGGGATTATAATTCCCTATGGAGACATTGCGCACCGTCATGTCTCGGGGCTCCTGTGGTCCTGCCGAACATCTGGGTCTCAGGGATGAACAGGGCCTCTGCTGCTAGGCCGACGCCGGAGACGACATGGGGAACATGGGCCGATGCGCGTAGACGTCAAGGAGAGAGGGGTCGATGATGACGTCGGACAATTGTGTAGAGACATAGTGGTCGTGGCCCATGAGCGGTGTTGGAAGCATCAGTAGGATCTCCCATATGTTGGGAGCAGGATCTCCTCCGCCATGGGTTCCATCATTGTATCGTCAAGCGAACATGAAAAATCCATAGACCATTCCCTATCTCGGGTGTATGTATGCATGCTGTGGAGAGATGTAGATGAGCAGGATATGACTGCAGGTGGGGTGAGGATGTGAAGGGGAACTGTTTAATTTAAAGACTTGAAGAGATTATTGATTGAGGGAAGGTGAAGGGAACCATCGGGGTAATAAGCGATGACACTAAGTTCAGTCCAGCGATAAGATGAAGGGGCGAAAGGAAATCATCAGTGGTTTCTCGCATATACAAACAGAATTGTAGGATGCGAAAGAAAGGGCAATAATGGATGAGATTAAGCGTCGTGGAGAAAAACACGTGAGAGGAGAGGGTCTTGTGGAGACGATGATGCTTCGGGGAACGAAAAGATAAATAAAAACACTTAATGAGGTGGCCCAGTACAACTCATTCAAACTGTTTTCATGAGAAGTGGCCTCGTACAGCCCAGCTGCAAGAAATCAACTCGCGGGAGAGGCAGCCATAAAATTAACGTGCAGGACGGTTCTAGCAAAAGAGGATGCGGTGGCTGCATGAGAGTGCATGAAAATAAGTGGGGCATGTAGGATGATGTGGATAGCTTGCATGGCAAGAGAAATAGAATAGTGGGGATCAACTATTTAGGTATTATAGATATGGTATGTTTTGTCCCCCAAGTTTTGATGAGCAAATTTATTATGATGAAAGCATGCCTCCTATTTATGATGATTATTGTGATGATATGTATGCTATAAAGAATAATGATTACCATGAAACTTGTCATCATGATTTTAGTTTTCAATTGGATTATGCCTCACATGATAATTATTTTGTTGAGTTTACTCCCACTACTATTGATGAGAATAAATTTCCTTATGTGGAGAGTAGTAAAATTTCTATGCAAGTAGATCATGAAAAGAATACTTTAGGTGCTGGTTATATTGTTGAATTCATTCATGATGCTACTGAAAATTATTATGAGAGAGGAACATATGCTTGTAGGAACTGCAATAATATCAAGTTTCCTCTCTATGTGCTTAAAGTTTTGAAGTTATGCTTGTTTTGCCTTCCTATGCTAGTTGATTATTGTTCTCATAAGTTGTTTGCTCACAAAATCCCTACGCATAGAAAGTGCGTTATATTTAAATGTGTTAAGTCATATTCTTCATGATGCTCCCTTTATGTTTCAATTCTTATCTTTTATGTGAGCATCATTGAAATCATCATGCCTAGCTAGGGGCATTAAACGATAGCGCTTGTTGGGAGGCAACCCAACTTTATTTTTATTCTTTACTTTTTGCTCCTGTTTAGTAATAAATAATTCATCTAGCCTCTGGTTAGATGTAGTTTTATCTTTTAATTAGTGTTTGTGCCAAGTAGAGCCTTTGGGAAGACTTGGGTGAAGTATATATGATCTTGCTGTAAAAAAACAGAAACTTTGCGCCCACAATATTAGCTGCCATTTTTTACTGGAGGGTGCTTTTAGGTTGATTATTTTTGCAGATGATTAATAGACAAATTCCTAAGTTCCACCAATTTATTTGAGAATTTTTGAAGTTTCATAAGTATATGTTTGGTACAGATTACTACAGACTGTTCTGTTTTTGACAGATTCTGTTTTCTATGTGTTGTTTGCTTATTTTGATGAATCTATGAATAGTATCGGAGGGTATGAACCATAGAGAAGTTGGAATACAGTAGGTTTAACACCAATATAAATAAAGAATGAGTTCATTACAGTAGCTTAAAGTGGTGATTTACTTTCTTATACTTACGGAGCTTACGAGTTTTGTTTTGAGTTTTGTGTTGTGAAGTTTTCAAGTTTTGGGTAAAGATTCGATGTACTATGAAATAAGGAGTGGCAAGAGCCTAAGCCTGGGAATGCCCAAGGCACCTCAAGGTAATATAGAATGACAACCAAGAGCCTAAGCTTTGGGATGCCCCGGAAGGCATCCCCTCCTCGTCTTCGTTCATCGGTAACTTTATTTGGAGCTATATTTTATTCACCACATGATATGTGTTTTGTTTGGAGTGTCATTTTCTTTTTTTAGTATTTTCTTTCTGTTATTTAGAATAATGTTTTAAATCTTTATTTTCAATAGAAATGTCAAGGATAGCCTTTATCATGCTTATTTTGCAAGTATACATATTGCTGTTTCAAAACAGAAAGTTTACCGTTGTTGCAAAACTTCCCTAGAAAAGTCAGAGAGTGATATAATGTTGAATCTTTTTTCATATTGAGCTCTGATAAATCTTCTACAGCGTAGTATTTTTCTTATAATTTTTGGAGTTAGGGAAGTATGATGAATCTTGCATTCTTTACAGACTATACTGTTTTGACAGATTGCTGTTATGTTTGCATTGTTTGCATATGCTTGCTTGTTTAATGATTCTATTTGAGGATAGGAGTATTAAATATGTAGAGAAATTTAGTATGCAATTTTGAAAAATAATTTTAGTGATTTGTTACAGTAGAAAATGATAAGGTTTTTGCATTGGTTTATACTAACTTATCGCACGAGTTCTTTTTGAGTTTGGTCTGGATGAAGCTTTCAAGATTTAGGAAACCAAGATATAAAAGGAATTAAGGAGACACAAAAGCTCAAACTTGGGGATGCCCAAGGCACCCCAAGATAATATTTCAAGAAGTCTCAAGCATCTAAGCTTGGGGATGCCCCGGTAGGCATCCCACCTTTCTTCTTCAACAATTATCGGTTAGTATCGGTTGAGCCTAAGTTTTTGCTTCTTCACATGTTGTGTGCTATCCTTGAAATGTCATTTTGTTTTGTTTTGCTTGCTGCTTGAATAAAATATCAAGATCTGAAATTCTTAAATGAGAGAGAGTCTTCACATAGTTACATAATTATTTAACTACTCATTGATCTTCACTTATATCTTTTTGGAGTAGTTTGTCATTTACTCGTGTGCTTCACTTATATCCTATGAGTAAATGGTTGAATGAGTTGAATATCATAAATCTGAAATTATATATGTTTCATATGCTTATGCCATGGGGAGTAATGACTTCACATATAAGAAGTAGAGGTGGTAAATTTATTGAAGGTTAGCAAACATTGTATTGGTCACTTGAACAATTCATGAAAGAATATTGAAGGAAGAGAGATTTCACATATAAATATACTATCATGGAAATCTTTTGTAATTGTGAGCACTCATTAAAATGTGACATGCTAAAAAGGTTGATGTTGGACAAGAAAGACAACATAATGGGTTATGTTTTCCTATATCTGAGAAGTTATATTGTCTTGGATCATCCAACATGTTGAGCTTGCCTTTCTCCCTCATGCTAGCCAAATTCTTTGCACTAAGTAGAGATACTACTTGTGCTTCCAAACATCCTTTAAACTAGTTTTTCCATGAGAGTCCATCATACCTATCTATGGATTGAGTAAGATCCTTCAAGTAAGTTGTCATCAGTGCATGCAATAAAAATTGCTCTCTAAATATGTATGACTTATTAGTGTGAAGAAAATAAGCTTTATACGATCTTGTTATGAAAGCAATAAAAGCGATGGACTGCATAATAAAGGTCCATATACAAGTGGCAATATAAAGTGACATTTTTTTGTATTAAGATTTTGTGCATCTAACCATAAAAGCGCATGACAACCTCTGCTTCCCTCTGCGAAGGGCCTATCTTTTACTTTTATCTTTTACCCTTATGCAAGAGTCATGGTGATCAACACATTTCCCCTTTACACTTTTTCCTTTGGCAAGAACTTTGTGTTGGGGTGATCCGGATATATATATCCACTTGGATGTAGGCGTTCATAAATTATTATTGTTGACATTACCCTTGAGGTAAAAGGTTGGGAGGCAAAACTATAAGCCCCTATCTTTCTCTGTGTTCGATTAAAACTTTGAACCCATAAATATCGGGTGAGTGTTAGCAATTGTGAAAGATTAAATGATAGTTGAGTATGTGGAGTTTGCTAAATCAAATCTCTGGCATAGACCCTTCCTGAAAATAAGATGAATTGCCATTGTTTAAAGACTGAGAAAGTAGTTTGCTAGTTTTCAAGAAAGTTTATGGTCTATGTTTTAACATGTGAATAGCTTGTTACTTGATCATGAAAAAATTTATGAGATGAGGTACTGTTATGACACATAATGATGCTAGAAAAGGTGATTGAAATTATCATTGATCAAACTTGTGCACCTACTAGCATTCACCCTTCATAAATTATTTCTTTTATCATTTACCTACTCGAGAACGAGCAGGAATTAAGCTTGGGGATGCTGATATGTCTCAATCGAAATTTGTTTGCATAACAAGAAAACAATATGAAATAGTCTTACAGCCCAATCGAATTTTGTTTGCATGGCAAGAAATTAAACTCATAGATCTACTGATTGCCAATGTGAGTCCACACGTGCTCAGCCAAGTCATTGATACGTCTCCAACATATCTATAATTTATGAAGTATTCATGCTATTATATTATCCATCTAGGATGTTTTATATGCATTTATATTCTATTTTATATGATTTTTGGGACTAACCTATTAACCTAGAGCCCAGTGTCAGTTTCTGTTTTTTCCTTGTTTTGAGTTTTACAAAAAAGGAATACCAAACGAAGTCCAATTGACGTGCCAATTTTTGACGAATTTTTATGGACCAAAAGAAGCCCCCGGAGTGCAAGATTTGGGCCAGAAGAGTCCCGGGCTGCCCACGAGGATGGGGGCCACGCTCATCCCCCTAGGGCGCGCCCTCCTCCCTCATGGACAGCCCGGAGACCCCCCCTGATGTAAAACCTACGCCAAAAAATCCTATAAATACTGAAACCTCCGAGGAGCACAATAGATCGGGAGTTCCGCCGCCGCAAGCCTTTGTAGCCACCAAAACCCAATCGGGGCCTTGTTCTGGCACCCTGCCGGAGGGGGTGATCCCTCACTGGTGGCCATCTTCATCATCCCGGCGCTCTCCATGATGAGGAGGGAGTAGTTCACCCTCAGGGCTGAGGGTATGTACCAGTAGCTATGTGTTTCATCTCTCTCTCTCTCTCTCTCTCTCTCTCTCTCTCTCTCTCTCTCTCTCGTGTTCTTGATTTGGCACGATCTTGATGTATCGCGAGCTTTGCTATTATAGTTGGATCTTATGATGTTTCTCCCCCTCTACTCTCTTGTAATGGATTGAGTTTTCCCTTTGAAGTTATCTTATCGAATTGAGTCTTTAAGGATTCGAGAACACTTGATGTATGTCTTGTCGTGCTTATCTGTGGTGACAATGGCATATTCACGTGATTCACTTGATGTATGTTTTGGTGATCAACTTGCGGGTTCCGTGACCTTAGGAATCTTGCATAGGGGTTGGCACACGTTTTCGTCTTGACTCTCCAGTATAAACTTTGGGCACTCTTTGAAGTACTTTGTGTTGGTTGAATAGATGAATCTGAGATTGTGTGATGCATATCATATAACCATGCCAACGGATACTTGATGTGACAATGGAGTATCTAGGTGACATTAGGGTTTTGGTTGATTTGTGTCTTAAGGTGTTATTCTAGTATGAACTCTATGATAGATCGAACGGAAAGAATAGCTTCATGTTATTTTACTACGGACTCTTGAATAGATAGATCAAAAAGGATAAGTTTGAGGTGGTTTCGTACCCTACCATAATCTCTTCGTTTGTTCTCCGCTATTAGTGACTTTGGAGTGACTCTTTGTTGCATGTTGAGGGCTAGTGATATGATCCAGTTATGTTATTATGTTGAGAGAACTTGCACTAGTGAAAGTATGAACCTTAGGGCTTGTTTCCTACCATTGCAATACCTTTTACATTCACTTTTACCACTTGTTACCTTGCTGTTTTTATAATTTCGGATTACAAATACATTTATCTACCATCCATATTGCACTTGTATTATCATCTCTTCGTCGAACTAGTGCACCTATACAATTTACCATTGTATTGGGTGTGTTGGGGACACAAGAGACTCTTTGTTATTTGGTTGCAGGGTTGTTTGAGAGAGACCATCTTCATTCTATGCCTCCCACGGATTGATAAATCTTAGGTCATCCATTTGAGGGAAATTTGCTACTATCCTACAAATATCTGCACTTGAAGGTCCAACAATGTCTATAAGAAGAAGGTTGCCTAGTAGACATCAGTCATCCTGGAGCTGGACATGAGTATGCCAATCACGCAACTCCCGATGAAACTCGACAAACTGTTCAAAGGTTGTAGGAGGTGGATGCTCAGGCTCAACATTTTCACCCTGAAAATCAAACCCTTGGTCGTAGATGCTATCATCGCGCTCATCCTCCACGATCATGTTGTGCATGATCACACAATCAGTCATCACCTCTCAAAGCTTCTTCGTCCTCCATGTCAATGCAGGGTTACGAACGATACCCCATCAAGACTGAAGCACACCGAAAGCATGCTCCACATCCTTCCTAACACTCTCTTGCATTTGGGCAAACCTCTATCTCTTCTCTCCTTGCGGATTGGTTATGGTCTTCACAAGAGTGGACCACTGATGATATATGTCATTAGCTAGGTAATATCCCTTGTTGTAATGGTGGCCATTGACCTCATAGTTGACCTCTGGGGAGTGCCCTTCCGCAAGCCTTGCAAACACCGGAGACCGCTGAAGAACACTAATATAATTCTAAGAACCAGCCATGCCAAAGAAAGAATGTCATATCCAGAGATCTTGTGAAGCCACAGCTTCTAGTATAACAGTGGCACCTTCACATGCCCCTTGTACTGCCGCTGCCAAGCAAATGGACAGTTCTTCCACTTCGAGTGCATACAAACTATACTACCAAGCATGCTCGAAAAGCCCCTCTCGACATTGATCGCCAACAACCTCTCTGTATCAGCGGCATTTGGCTCTCTGAGGTACTCCGGGCCGAACACTTCCACCATGGCCATGCAAAAACTATACAATGAGAGGAGACATGTGGACTCACTCATACAAACATACCCACCCACAAGATCACCAGGAATTCCATACGCAAGCATGCTGATAGCCGCAGCGCATTTCTGGTATGAAGAGAAACAAAGCTTGCCTAGGGCATCCTCTTTGCAGTCAAAGTATGGGTCATGCGCGACCACTCCCTCGCGAATACGATTGAACACATGCCTTGTCATTCGAAATCAGTGACGAAATTGATGTGGCCTAAACAGTGCACCATCCTTAATGTAATCGGCATAGAGAAGGGTGTGGCCTTTCTTCCTATTGCGGTCCAAGGCCGAAGCATGGCCGGGGATTGATCCCATGTACCGAAGCCGGTTTCTAGTGATGTGTTCATGTACGACCAACGCAGTCGTCAGCTCTTCATCATTTGAGGATGAATCATCCGATGAGCAAATGAAATTGTGAAAGCAAAACTCATCACCACTATCCATTGCACCTCGTGAGCAATCCGTCGAACGCCTTACTGTCGTGCTGGGAAAGCGGTCGGATAGTGCACGCCCTGCTCCCCTCGCGGGCAACAAAGCAAGGTTTTGGGGTCGGTGGTGCTGGAGGGTGCCCTCCGTCACCGAACGGCCGACCGGAAGAGGTTGGGGACGACGGGAGACACTCACGGCCGTAGTTTGTCTCCCACCGGCAACAAGGAGAACGCCGGCGAAATGCTTTTCGGTAGGCCGGTGCAGAGACAGCTATGGCATGGCACGGTGGTGGTTGGGACGGCCTTGGTGGAAGACGACGCGACCGGGGGTGGTGGTGCCGGCGGAAATGGCGGGGCACGGAGGAAGGTAGAGGAAGAGAAAGGGGGGTATGTCTCCCCGACGGGCGGGCTCGCGTCCGCGCGTGTCCATTCAGTCGTAAACTTGTCCAAACTTGGGCCAGAAATTGATCGAAAGCGGACAGAAAACAGACGACGGTCTTTTTGCGGCCGTGTTGGGAGGCCTGCTTTGTTCATTTACCCCCAAACGGACGCGAGCGGACAGGAGGGGATCACGCGTTGAAGTTCGCCTTAGCAGTGGATTAGTTTTTTTAGGTGAGCAGCGGATTGGTTAAGTACGTGAGGATCTGACCGGATGCGTCGCACCGTGGGAAAGAAGTGGTTTAATTTGAAAGCATTGCCTTTTCATACTATATATCTCAATCCGAGGGTATGTGACACTTTATTCCGTTCTCTTATCTTTTCCCTTTTTTTCTGTTATAAACAGTACGTGCTAGTGCGTGTTAAGCATGGTCAAGGACACCGATCTGTTGGCATCTAATGTGTCGTCGGGCACAGCTGGTTGCGTCCATCATGCATGTTATTTCTTTCGTTCGGAATTATTTGTCATAAAAATAAATATATCTATAATTAAAATATATCTAAATATATTTATTTTTTGGACGAGTAATTTTAAACGGAGTAACTACATACATGATGCATGCATGCAGCATTATCTATGTATATGTCCATACACGTGCATATAAGTCGGCAACCACTGCTCACAAAGAAAAATGCTGAATTTCCGTGCAAAACACGCATAACGAGGCACTATGAGCATGTTCTTTACATTTATCTCTGTTGAGTATATGTGTTATGTGCATATCATGTATTGGGTCCGTCTCCTAGTTTCTTGTATAATTGAGGTCTGTGGCCCATCTTTGTACTTCATATATACATGTCTATGCACGAAGCAATACATCGTGTTATTCACATATTCTACATGGTATCAGTTTTTAGATTCTAAAACCTAGTTTTCCGCTGCCGCCGCCGCCGCTACGCTCCTCCGCGCCGCCGCCGCCTAGTCGCCGCCGCTTGCGCGCCTCCCGCGCCGGCCGCCGCTCGCGTGCTACCCCGCTGCGCTGCCCGATTGCTAGCTAGCCCCGATCGCTAGCTCCTGCTGGATCGCTAGCTAGCTAGCCCGCCCGCCGCTAATCGCCTGCTGCTACGCGCTTGCTGCTAATCGCATCGCAAAGCCCCGCCGCACGCCCACTGCTACGCGCCCTGTTAAAATAAATCTAAGGCATACCGTTGATCATCCAAGGGCCAAGCAATCACACGAGCACGACACCGAGTTTTGTTAACGAGGTTCACCGATATGGCTACATCTCCGGGGCCTGACTACGGGCTCTCCTCCCTGTGACAGCGTCACAATACCGCACACCGGCCACCCGGGCACCGGCACACGCCGCCGGCTCCCCCTTGCGCGCATGTGCTATTATGTTGGCATAGGTTACATCATGTGTCTACCCCCGCTATATATGAGAGGCCTAGGATACAAGTGTCCTATTAAGACACGACTCCATATCCTATATAAACACAATACAACTACAAGTCCAACTGTAACCTACCTTGTACACTATATTCGACACAACTCCAACAAACTCCACATTGGCGAATATACTTCACCATCCTGGATTTGTCCATGCGTCAAATTTCCATGTACATTGGACTTGAGCTTATCCCGTGAATACCGCCGCTACTCCAAAGACTCCATGTGATTCCACCTGCAACTTGTAGTCCCTTCTTTTCTTGACCACGTCAACACTTGAGCAAAATTAAGTTCCTTGTTACTTTATTTTGTGCTCCCAACTTCCAGAGTATCAGTCCAACGCCATCATACACTGATCACTGACCTGCGTGAAAATGAACAACTCATATATTGGGCGTCACACATAAGAGTTACCTGAACTCAACATCACCGCTCCTTTCTTGACCGCCTGTCTGAAACTTGAAAGAATTTCACCGTTGCTTGTAGTCATCCCAAGTCAAATTCGCAGTTGTCTCACCACATGTATGACCACTAGAGCCCTGGCCCGTCTCCATGTCCCGTGCGTACCGCATGCCTCGCCACTATTACCGCGTCGAGCCTCCGCTGTCCTGGTCGAGTCTCAAGGGTCGCAAAACCACACCACTCAACCTCACAGCAGAGTACCATCGATCATCACCGACCGATGATGAGTTTCACGCTTCCATCAGACCACTGGGCTCCAGTCCGAACTGCATGTCACTCGCTTTTCCCCCTTGCTGAATAGGCTTCGATTCTGGATCCTTACACCGTAGCCCCTCAATCCAGCTCCACCTTCAACATAACTCCATGGTAGATGATCAGTCCATCCTTGCGTCCCGTCGACTTCAAGCTCACATGCGTACAACGTCTTGAATCAACCCTACGCCATAGTCTTGTCGAAGCCGCACAAGCCTCGGGCATGTGCACCACGTGTTTTCACGCCCAGAAGTCGGTCACCATCAGCATCACGCTCCTACGTCGTCTTCGCCGATCCCACCACCGTCTTCTGTACCAACCGACTTGCATCGATCCGTCAGACTGTCCAGTCCGACCCAGGCTCCCAGATCATCTTCCATGAATTTTCATCCATCACATGATAATTCCATCTTAGCTGACATGACTTCCTACAACACCTTCAAGCATCCCAGTTGTGCCAACAATCTTTCATCCTTGTTTGCCATAACCCAAAGCTTCTAGTTCCGTTGAACTTCTCCACCTCAAACCTGGCACCCGATGACGTCATGGTCCTTTGTATGACTGAACCTGCAAAAAATTATCCCAGCTTTACACGTGATTCCCAAGTACACAAACATAACCAAACGTGGTATGCTTCCATGTACTAGTTGCAATTCAACTTGGCCTGCATGTGATGTGCTCTTGGCTCAATCCCGATGCTGCTGTTGCTTTGCCATGCCTATGCTTTCCGACGACTGCTTATCCTTGATGGGCTTTCTCACCACAACTCTGATCCGCTGCCTCCAGGGACTCGGTCCCGATCTTTTTTTTCAAAACAAATCATCCACGATGTTGTTGCATCTGTACGCACACTCCACGAGTCCATGCATACTCCAGCCTGCTCTTGGGCAGCACCCGCGCCGCGCTTCTGGCCAGCTTCGGCCTTGGCCCCCTACTGCAGCCACATGGGCCGCACCGCCATGGGCCTCGCCTAGGCTTCCACTGCTGCACGCACCAGCCACCAGACGCCATCGATCCCACCAGCACCTATGCGCACCGCCTGATGCTCACCCGATTGATACATCCGATCGATCGCCGCACATCCCACACGCACGCGCCATAGGAGCCTTCTGTCGATCCGACGCCCTTTGCAACTCGCCGCCGCCGACGCATCCAGATGATTCTGATTGCTTATCAACCGATGCTTCCGTCCGCTGATCCGTTCGCCACCGTGATGAAAAAAACAACAAACCAGCTTCATCTCCTCTAGATCAACACAACTGTGACATTCAAATAACTTAGCTCATGATACCACTTGTTAGAATAAATTTGAGGCATACCGTTGATCATCCGAGGACCAAGCAATCACACGAGCACGACACCGAGTTTTGTTAACGAGGTTCACCGATATGGCTACATCTCCGGGGCCTGACTACGGGCGCTCCTCCCCGTGACACCGTCACAATACCGCACACCGGCCACTCGGGCGCCGGCACACGCCGCCGGCTCCCCCTTGCGCGCATGTGCTATTATGTTGGCATAGCTAGGTTACATCGTGTGTCTACCCCCGCTATATATGAGAGGCCTAGGATACAAGTGTCCTACTAGGACACGACTCCATATCCTATATAAACACAATACAACTACAAGTCCAACTGTAACCTACCTTGTACACTATATTCGACACAACTCCAACACGCCCGCATCGCTAGCCTTGAGTGTATTGCCCGCCGCGCCGCCGTGTGACGCCTGCAGCCGCCGCACGTTCTCACACGTGTCGTCCGAGCCGCTCGTCCCATCCCGTGTCCTCGCTATGTCATCCGTCACCTCCTCCGCGTCCACCAACTCCAACCCGTTCGCCGATGCCAACCCTCCCGATGTCAATGACATCCGCAACCTCAACATCTTCAAGCAGGTGCCGGTTCGTCTCTCGCAGGCGGACTCCTCCTACTACATGTGAAAGACATATTTTTCCCTCGTGTTTCGGGAGTATCACCTCATCAAACACGTGGACGGCACCGTCGACTCCAGCCTCGTCCCCGAGTTCCATGACTGGTCCACCATCGACACCACGATCATCCGCTGGTTCTTCCTCATCATCTCGCCGGACCTCTTCCAGACGGTCATGGCGGACGGTGACAATGCCTGCGCTTTGTGGACCAAGCTGAACGGGCTCTTCACCGACAACCAGCTCCAGCGTCGCATTTTTTTGCCGCAAGAGTTTTTTGGGTGTCACCAGGACAACACCTCCGTCGAGGACTATTGTCGCCGCCTGAAGACTCTCGCTGACGAGCTCCGCGATATTGGCGCGAAGATCGATGATGACCTCCTCCTCAACATGCTCACTGTCGGGCTCAACGAGGACTTCGGCAACGCCGCGGCAAACCTCAGCCTCATCCCCAACCCGTCCTTCGCCAAGTTCGTTGCGTACCTCCGCTTGGAGGAGCAGCGGATGAAGCAGGTGAAGGCGCGAGCCATCCACACCACCCTCGCTGCCGGCACCACCCACGGAGGGCCTTTGGTGCATCCAGCTGCACCTGCCGCGCCCCCGCCGCCGCGCCACCCGGTGTCCTTCCCGGCGCCGCCGCTGTACACGGCGCCCCAGCAGCCGGGACTGCTTCCGCTGCCCTATGGTCCGCCCGCACCTCCCATCGAATGGCGCCGCGGGGGCCACCGTGGTGGGGGCCGCCGCGGCGGTCAGCAGCAACAGCTGCAGGGCGTCGGCCAGCACTGTCAGCAGCAGCTGCTGCAACAGTTCTAGGTGCCCCCTCCGTGGGCCTCCCGCTACAACCCATGGACTGGTGTTGTTCATGCCTACACCATGCCAGTTCCACAGGCTCCTGCACCGACCTTTCCCGTGCCGTGCCCACCGGCGCATCAGGCATACTACGTGGCTCCACAGCCGTACGGAGGATACCCACTGCCACAGCTGAGCAGCACCTACGGTCTCCTTGTGGCCCCATCGTCGCCCTCGCCGGCCCTACCGCCGACACCTTGGGATCGAGTGCTCCTCGTCGCGCTGCACAGCGTGCCTACGCCGAACAACTAGACTGTCGGCGGTGATTGATACATGGACACCGGGGCTACGACTCACATGTTTGCTCATCCTGGTAATCTTGCCTCCTTCACTCCCGTCACCACCGACCGCCGCATCATTGTTGGCGACGGTTCCACACTCCCTATTACACATGTCGGGTACACTTCTTTTCCTTCTAATTCCATGCCTATTACTTTGTCTAATATACTTGTGTTACCTCATCTTATTAAAAACCTTATTTCCGTTCGTTGTTTAACTCATGAAAATTCTGCTACCGTTGAATTTGACGAGCTTGGTTTTTGTGTCAAGGATGCTCGAACCAGGATAGTACTTCACCGATGTGACAGCCTCGACGAGCTCTATCTGGTGCATCCGTCATCCACCTCCACCACTGCGGTTGCTCTCTCCGCCGGCGTCGATCTCTGGCATGCTCGTCTGGGTCATCCCAACCCCTTCACACTTCGTCTTATTCTTAAGAGTTTCAGTTTTAGTTGTAATAAGATAGAGGATCACACCTGTCATGCCTGTCATGTCGGCAAACACGTTCGCCTCCCGTTTAATAACTCCACCACCATAGCTTCTTTTCCTTTTCAGTTGATTCATAGCGATGTGTGGACCACTCCAGTTCCTAGTAACTCGGGCTATTTATATTATCTGGTTATCCTTGATGATTATTCTCATTATGTGTGGACATTTCCTTTACGACGAAAGTTGGATGCACTCTCCAATTTGACGGCTTTTTACTCCTATGTCAGCATGCAGTTTGGGCGTCCCATCCTTACTCTTCAGACTGAAAATGGAAAAGAGTTTGACAATCTTGCTTTCTGCACTTTTCTGTCGCACCACGACACAATTTTTCATCTCACATGCCCATATACTTCACAGCAGCGCGGTCGAGCCAAACGCGTCCTTCGCACTTTGAACGATTGCGTTCGCACGCTCTTGTTCCATGCTAATGTGCCGCCTCGTTTCTGGCCGGACGCACTCGCTACTACTTCACTTCTTCTTAACCTTCGCCCTTGCCGACCACGGTGGAATTATGCACCTCACCATCTTCTCTTCGGTACGGCCCCATCTTATGATGGCTTCCATATTTTCGGGTGCCTTTGCTATCCTAGCACTGCTGACTCCGCTCCTCACAAACTCACACCTCGTTCTATCGCTTGCATCCTCATCGGCTACCCCTCCAACTCCAAGGAATATCGGTGCTACGATCCCGTCTCCCACCGTGTGTTTATTTCCCGGCACGTTTACTTTGATGAGCATGTGTTTATGTTTCAGCAGGTACCCCCGGCTGTTCCTCCCGCCACCGGTGACGCGGGCTCCTCGACGCCTCTCCCAGGGCACTCGCGCGCCTCTCTTGGCCCGCCCCTG
>NC_057795.1:111822131-111823754 GCF_018294505.1 Triticum aestivum
ATTGTAAGATGTATAGTGAAAGTTTTCTGAGTTTGATTATTAGTAATAAACTAGGTCATACAAGACACCTATTACATAGAGAAACACCAAAACACGGATAAAAGAGCTAGAGATGTTGACTTTGAAGAATCTTGATTTCTTCGTGTAGCCTCAAGTCTATTACGAATCTTCTTTTTTTACGTGGTACAAATGTAAACGCTCACAAATATACACATACACTCATTCTATGAAAACACGCACGCACATTCTATCACTATGAGCTCCTCCGAAAGATTGAGCCGGCACATTATTTTAAGATTGATGAAGTACTAAGAATCCCTAATATTTATTTCAATGTCTTCTATTCTAATCTTTGCTTTTTTTTTCTTTCTTCATGAGCACACAAAATTTGTGTATCTCTTCATTGATAGAAGAAGTACAAGATAGTACCTGTCGAAGAGGAATAGACATGAGATGCCTTTTGTTCTTACAATGTTGAATCAATAATATCACGTCGTTGTTCTAGAAAGATGCATATCACTGGACACTTTGGTGTAAACAAGACTTTCCAGTGATTCTCCCTACATATTCTTATTATGATACTTTGTACTTTGTGTGTACGGATCGATAAAATCATATCATTGTTCTCAAAAGATTTGTATCCTAACCGCTCTTGTGTAAACAAAGGCCTGCCAGTGACCTTCGCCGAACGTAGACGCCTCTCGAGTCTGGATGCACCCGCTCGACCTCGACACCCTAAACCTTGTCTCGTCGAGACTTCTATCGCCTGTGTGATCAGCGTCTTCATTGTTCTATCTCTTATTTGTTTCCTTATCTCATACGGCTTACTATCATTCTACCGCCTTCCTAGTTAGCCCTGCATCGATACTGGCTCGTTTTATCCCTCTAGTCGGTGAAAGACGCTAGGTAGCGGATGTGAACTCCTAGCATGGATCTACGTCCGTTGCTTGGAGATGGACTCGCGTACGTGGAGGTCGTCGGTTGGCGTCGTGGTGGCGTCAATGATGGAGGACCTACCAAGGCTCGCGTAGGTGGAGGTCGTCATGGTGGCGTCGATAGCAGAGGACCTGCCAAGATTGTCACCTCAATCTGCTCTGAAGATGGACCAGTCGAAGATGGCGGTGACGACACATGTGAGTGCGTCAGACCGGTTTGAGCCCCGGACCCGGCAGATGGCTCGGTCGGGGCCTCCGGCTTTAGATGTTAGGCTTAGGTGAGAGGTATGGGTATGTGGCACAGCTTGCACCCCTTCATCATTTGGATACGGCTGGCGCACATTTCACCGGACGTCCATGTGGCCAGACGGCGAGCTGCTGCACGGTCTGCACGTGGGTGATCCGGTGCACCTACCGGAGAACGAATGGATATCTTGAACTAGGCTAGGCTGGGCACATCTATTCTACACTGATTCGATCGGATTGATCATGTGCTCTTTCGATAGCTTCGGGTCGGAGCCCCCGCGCTAGGTTTCCCACCCCGCGCCGCCACCCGCGAGGCGGCCGGCGAGGGCCCCCAGATCCACTCGCCGCGCACCTTTCCTCCTCCTCCCTCCTCCCTCGCCGCCGCCAGGGGGCGTGGCCGGGCGAAGCCCGACCGGCACCGGCGGCGGCGGGGCCTGGTCTT